>NC_043704.1:150107012-150117792 GCF_006229205.1 Suricata suricatta
TTAGAGCGAGTGGCACAGGTAAAGGGGAGAAATCTACACTCATACAAGGCTGCTTGCGGCGAGGGTGTGGGGGAGACGGCTAAGTGGCAGGGGCACTGGGGGGGGTACTTGTTGGGTGTGTACCTGATGAATCACTGAATTCTACTCTGGAGCCAATCCTGCACTATGTTCCTGAACTTGACTTTAAATCAGTGAATGAACGAATGACTGTTTGGAAAGAGGATGCTGGGACAGCACAAAGTTTACGAGCCCAGACGTGCCAGCACCAAACCCCACTGGACGGCAACAAGCGTGTCCAGCGGCCCCTCCCCCATCACTGTGCCACCTCGGTCTGCTCACCAGGTCTCGCTCTGCCTGTCACCAGAGGCAGAAGGGTGGGCTCCTGTCGTGTTTGCCTGCAGGTCTTCCGAGTGACAAGGTAAGACGGGAGTCCAGTTTCAAAATGACCTACAACGTGAAGCTTAAAGTGGGGCAGAGGCGGCTGCTCTACACTGGAGGTCAATCACCCACGTGATCTCATGGCCCTGGTCCTCCTCCAGCCCATTAGCCAACATTGGTCAAATGCCTCTTACATGCCTGGCCTCATGCAGGAAGAACAGGACGCGCCCTTCAGGAGGATGACATGCAAGCCACAGATGGCAGTGCGTCCCAGAGGACGCGATACTGAGCCCAGCGATGAGCCGTGTGAGCTCTGGGGACCTGACCTCCCCACCGCGGGGCTTCTGACACCGAACCCCCAGCCTTCTTCCTGACTCCCGTCCATCTGGCATCCAGTGTCCTACTGGATCTCCCCTGAAATATCTCTAGAACCCGCCCGTTCTCTCCACGGCCGCCCCACCACCGTGTCATCTGCGTCCCCTCGTCTCTGGTCTACTCTGCTTCGGCTGCCTGTCTAGTCCCAGGGACAGCTAAGATGAGCTTTCAGGATAAGTCACTCCCAAGCTACCTCCCTGTGGCAGGTGACCTCCTCCTTCCTCCGGCCCCAGCACCAGGCGCAGCGCCTGACACGCAGCAGGGCTGGGCCGTGTTTGCTGAGTGAATGCCTGACGGAATCCAGTTGTAGTTACCAGGTGGTCGTTTGTGGACTCTGAAAGCAAAAGACTCAATGTTTCCTAGCACTTCTTGGTGAGACAAAATGCAAGAGTGAACGGGAGCGTCGGCAGCTGTGCTTTTCCGTGGGAAACTCCAGGGCCCGAGGAGAAAATCTCTCTGGATGGGATTATGCTGAGTCATCCTGTTTTAGGGAACGGTCTTCGAAAGCTTCCGTATCCTTTGCCATTTATTTAAGAAGCTGTGTCTGATGGCCTCCGCCATGGCGGGCATCACTTTCCCGCTGCGGGGCTGAAGGCTACTTCCACAGTTTTGGCCACATGCATTACTACTTACTTAATGCTCTTAATCCTCTCACCTCAAAGAACTGAACTATCCTCACTTTGACTCATTCTAAGTATTTACATCCAAGAAATACTGGGCAAGATATGTTTGTTCATTTTTTGTTCTAATACGCATTAAAACAAAACCACAACTATTAATATAAAAAACGTTTCATCCGGCACCAGCCACATTCCTCTGGCCTATCAGGGATGCCTCGCTTTGGGAAATCCTGCTACACGCACTTCATGAAATTCCTTTGCAACTGAAATGCAGAGATTTCTAACGTTTCCCAGGTATTCGGGTCCCGGGTAGGAGGAAAGAGAGGTAACTAGCCAGGTTTCTAAGCTGAGGACACGACCGGGAGAAGCGAGCAAGCACGTCTAACTTCCATCTGTGAAACCTTGCAGAGACCGGTCGGCTGCGCAGGGCTGTGCGTGGAGGCGTCAGCCGCACAGGGAGCCCCTTCTGCCAGTCCCTTCGGATTTATAGTCTGGTTCTCATCTTCCCAAGTCAGGACTCACTAAAAGTAGGGAATGAACAGAAAGCAGCATAGAGACCACTAAACCTAAGTCTCTCGTAGCACCTGGGGGGCTCCGTTGGTTAAGCGTCCGGCTTCGGCTCAGGTCATGATCTCATAGTCCATGGGTTCAAGCCCTGCGTCGGGCTCTGTGCTGACAGCTCAGAGCCTGGAGCCTGCTTCCGATTCCGTGTCTCCCTCTCTCTCTGTGTCCCTCCCCCGCTTGTGCCCTGTCTCACACTCTGTCAAAAGTAAATAAACATTAAAAAATAAATAAATAAACCTATTCCCTCAAGTATCTTCTCCTGGGGGTGAGTCTGCCTAAAGATACAGTGTCCGCCTTCCCAAATCGCAGCCTGGGACCCAGCCTCACGCACGGCTGAAGGACTTCGGGGCAGTGTGTGTGGGCTTTTCACTGGACTCTGCGTGGGAACCTAAGACAAGGTCAGCTGTGCCGTGGGAAGGAGAGGCCCTTCCTGGGAGGAGCAGGTGCAGTTTCCAGCACAGCCCCTCGCGCTCCCCAGCTGCGCCCCTGCCGGGAACGGCGGACCGCAGCTTCCTCGGAGACACTCCGAACCGTGGTCACGGACGGTGGTGCCACACACTGCGGTGACCGGGTGGCAGACGTTTGTGGCCTGTGTAAGGCCACAGCCATCAGTTCTTGTTGCATTTGGAAGTTCTGTCTTCGGGACTCCCCTCGGCAGTGCTCATGCCCCAGTCATTAAGTACACTTTAAGGTACGAAAGCAGTGTTTATAGTTCAAGCTATAGTTTAAGCTCTACTGAAAGTAATCTTTGAAGTTACCGAGTTCAAGTTATGCTAAGTTAGCAGGCAAATTAAGAGCAGACAAACGTGTGACTTAAAATGATGTCCTCATTCCGCTGAAATCACAGTAAAGAAAGTCACCGGGGTGGGGGGCGGGGGGCAGTCTTTGAAGGCAAGAAGAGTGAGCACAGAGTCAAAGCCTATAACGTCGAAAACCCAGGCCTGCTGTGCCCGCCCGCCTGTCAGGCTCCGCGAGGCTGGCGGCGCTGCACCCACAGACGGTCCCTGCCGCCCGGCTTCACGTCTAGTCACCTGCCCCAACAGGAGAGACGGAGCAGATCGGGTGGGACAAAGAGGAGGCGGTGGCTTCCAACTGCTTCTGTTTTCTTGCTGAATTAAAAAAATAGATATTTAATTAAAAAAGCAAACTTGGACTCATAAACACCAAAATAGTAACAGTATGTATCTTTGGATAGAAAGTAGCCCCGGCTCTCTTTAAAATGGAAGCAGCCAGGGGCACCTGGGGGGCTCAGTCCAACTTTGGTTCAGGTCATGATCTCATGGTTCTTGAGTTCGAGTCCGGCATCGGGCTCTGTGCTGACAGCTCGGAGTCTGGAAGCTGCTTCAGATTCTGTGTCTTTCTCTCTCTCTCTCTGTCCCTCCCCCCCGCTCAGGCTTTCTCTCAAAAATAAATAATAAGCATTTAAAAACTAAATAAATAAAGTAAAATGGAAGTTGCCCATCTTGAAAGGGGGCAAAGATTAGACTAATGTAACTTAAGCCTTCATTTCTCTATGCAAAGCTTAGTAGAAGAGGAAAAATTGAATAGGTACTAGCTACTTTTCTCTTAGGTCCAATTTACTTCTAGTTGAAATTTCAATTACTGGTTCATTATCATTAATAAGCACCCATGCCTGGGAGGCTAGGACTCCTCTATTAATAAAACATGTGGCTTTATTCTTAGTTCACAATGAATAAATAAAATTAATCTTCAGGAAAAAAGATTTAATTAGCTGAGAATGAGGAGGAGGGGTCGGGGTGGGAAGGGCAGAGGACAGAAGATAAGGTGTGAATAAGTGACATTCTGGAGAGTGGGGACGGACTATGGAAATGATTTAGGAGCACCAGGCAGGGCTCTGGGCCCACGGACTCTTATGGTCCCAAAGTGGCATGGTGGTGCATCTCCCTCCATCCATACTTAGCTGCTCAGGTGCTGGGGGAGGTACAGAGGGCAACTGAGGGTCTCCCAGGGGTGGCGTTTCCCAGGGGGGTAGGGCTGAGGAAGCAGAGGCCCGCAGGCTGAAAATTAATGCACAAAAACCAAAAACCTTAATGAAATCCCAGCCAAGTAAGGATGTAGTCAGGACAAGACGTGGCCTTGACAATGAAAAGGTGGGACCCACTGGATCCCAGGGAAGAAGAATCGATGGAGAAAGGCCACTGGAAGCTAGGAAGTGGTGGTCGAAGGCCGGGATGCTTGAGGTCAAGAATACGTAAGAGCTGGGCATTGTCGAGGGTAAGGCCGGGGACAGGAAGCTCAATACCAGAAGGCAAAGCATTGGGAGACTAGGATGCCGAACGGGTCAC
Organism: Suricata suricatta; assembly: GCF_006229205.1. NCBI lineage: Eukaryota > Metazoa > Chordata > Mammalia > Carnivora > Herpestidae > Suricata > Suricata suricatta. The sequence goes on from NC_043704.1 coordinate 150,111,256, forward strand.
TGCAGAGATGCTGAGGTCATCAGAGAGAAGTGGAAGCGTCATAGGGACAGAGAGAGGAGACAGAGGTCTAGGTAACAGAACATTCTGTGGATGAGGGGGCCCCATTCACAGAAGGTCAGTGGTGAGTAGTACATCAACATGGCCAGGGTTTCCGAGGAATGAGGCTCTGGTCTGGAACCGGCCCAGGGGACGAGGGAGAAGAGACGCAACCGCCACCATCGAGGCTCTGGGGGGTAATTTCCTTGGAGGAGAGGTGGAAAGACGAGGTGGTTGCTTCCAATTATTTTTATTTTCTTGCTGAATTAAGACAATATTTAATTAAAAAAAAACTTGGACTAATAAATACCAAAATGTCAACAGTGTGTATGTTTGGATAGAAAGTAGCTTCAACTCTAGGTGCCTGGGTGGCTCAGTTGGTTAAGCGTCCAACTTCGGCTAATGTCATGATCACACAGTTTGTGGGTTTGAGCCCCGCATAGGGCTCTGTGCTGTCAGCGCAGAGCCTGGAGCCTTCTTCAGATTCTGTGTCTCCCTCGCTCTCTGCCCCTCCCCAACTGTGCTTCAACTCTCTTTGAAATGGAAGTTGCTTGTCTTCAAAGAGGGGCAAAGATTAGACTAATGCAACTTAACTAGCAGTAGGAGGGAGACGGCAATGGCACCTCTCGGAGAAGAGGCTGAGAGCAGGGGCCTCTGCCGTTGGTGGACGTGAGCCCTGGAGACAGAGTGGAAGCGCTGGGGGGAGACGGGGAGGTAGAGGCGGAGTCAGAGCAGAGGCTGAGCCGCACTGCATGAGGAGGGAGGCCAGGGACAGAGGCGGCTTGACCCCGAGGGCATGAGGGGGTAAAGGGTCAGAAGAGGCTCGAGGAGAGGTCCTGGAGGCCCCTTACGGGACAGTGGTGGATCGGGAGTTTCTAAGCACAGTGCGTCTCTTGGTGGACAGAGTTAAGACAGCAGTGGCCTGATCTTCCACGAGGCCGAGGACATCTGTTCACCTCTCCGCCACCACAGAGATGTGTACTTTCACGCCGGGGTGGTGACTTTTCCATGAGGTGACAAATTCATTTTGGAACGGTAATTACTTATTGAGTCCCTACTGTGTGCCATGCACTGTTCCAGGCACATGGACTATGTCAGTGAACAATGGAGACCCAGGTCCTTGCTCTCAGAGCACCTACGTTCACCATATTACATAAGGAGGAAGTGAATTATACAGTTTGACAGAAGGTGTAAGTCCATGGGAAAAGAAAAAGTAAAGCAGGACAAGGGGAAATCTGAGTGTTGGGGCGAGGGGATATTAAACAGGATGGCTGGGGGTGCCTGGGTGGCTCAGTCAGTTAAGCGTCCAACTTCAGCTCAGGTCATGATCTCACGGTTCATGGGTTCGAGCCCCACGACGGGCTCTGTGCTGACAACTAGCTCAGGGCCTGGAGCCTGTCTTCAGATTCTGTGTCTCCTCTCTCTGACCCTCCCCTGCTCACTCTCTCTCTCTCTCTCTCTCTCTCTCTCTCTCAAAAATAAAAACATATAAAAAAGATTTAAATAGGATGACCAGCGTGAAGAGGTGACATCTGAGTGAATACTTGAAGCAGTACATGGAAGGGCATGGCAGGGAAAGGGAACAGCCAGAGCAAAGGGGTCTGAGTAGAAAGCTTGCCTCTTGTGCTGGACAACCAGTAGAATGACAGGCTGGTTAGTGATAAGTGAGTAAAGCGGAGAGAAGTAGGAAGGTAGTAAAAATAATTAGCGTTCAGTGTCATGAATCAGATAGGAATTGTTCGGACAAAGAGTCCATTCCCACAAAGACAGCAGCACATCACACAGAAACAGTCTGGGTTGGAAGGGCTAAGGTAAGATTTGCATTCAGTTCTCCCCCTTCATCATGAGGCAGTGAAAAGCCACTTTGCCTCTCTGAATTCAGAGTGTCTTATCTGAAAATGAGAAGTTGGAGCAGATATAAAGTTTTCCAGTAGGTCCTAAAACCCAAGCCTGAAGGGCATGGGACACAAGTTCTGAGGACACTTGGTGGCCAGAGTTTGTCTCTAGAGGTCACCAGAAGCTTGTTAAAGCTTAGAGAGAACAATCTTCATACAGTTTGCTATTGGTGCAAGAGTTATACTTCATACCCTAATATCCTCACTAACATTTATTCAGAGTCCCACAGGGGGCAGCCTTGCCCTTAGAAAGGGGAAAACGTTGGGGTGCCTGGGTGGCTCAGATGATTAAGTGCCTGACTCTTGATTTCAGCTCAGGCCCTGATCTCGTGGCTTAGTGAATTTGAGCCCCACGTTGGGCTCTGCCGACTCTGTGGAGCCTGCTTCGGATTCTCTGTCTCTGTCTCTGTCTCTATCTCTGTCTCTCTCTCTCTCTGCCCCTCCCTGGCTCCTGCTCTGTCTCTCTCAAAATAAATAAACTTAAAAAAATTATTAAAAGAAAGTAATGTGAAAAAGTCTACTGCTTTTAGCAATCAGCCTGTTGTCATGTTGGACCATGATGACTAGCACCATCAGAGTGAATAACAAGACAGTCTGGAAGTTTTCAATAAGGTTTCAGTTTCTCCACATTCCTTTAGTCATGTGATGTGATCTAACGTCTTATAACAGTCAATATTAGCTCCTGAATGCTTACGTTTTAAGCCTTTCTGGACACTGTACACATATTATTTCATTTAATCCTCAAAATAATTCTATCAGTGATGAGCTCTCTTCATTTTACAAATAAGAAAATAGAGGCCCAAAGAGCAGAGCTGAGATAGGGATTCTTGGCACATGACTTATCGTAGGCATGTTCTCAGAAAAAGGGGAGAAAGGAAGCGGGTTAGGAAAGGAGAGGAACCCAGCAGAGATGTGATCTCAGTGGAGTCTGCTTCCATCCAACCCCACAGGGGCTCTGGGAGCTTAGATTGCACCACAGAGCTGGGCCACTCAGAAAAGAGGAGGGCTTTTTGCACCCTTGTATTAGTCAGTGATGTCTGTGGGGGGCACTCCACCCCCTGACCCAAGCGGGGTGTAATCTCCAGGGATAAAAGCCTAACACGGGAGCAGTTATGAGCCATCGGCAGTCACTCAGAGTCCCTGGGCGATGGCAGCACTGGACGGGTGAAAGATATCTGGGTGGGGCCCTGCACACTCACCCAAGCAGCATAGCATGCCCAAGGAAACTGCTGATTGGTACCAGAGCAAGGATTTTAATCCAGGTCCACCTGCCTATCACGCTTCAGGTTCTCAGGGTACTCAAGAGAGAGGGATTGATTTCTGCTTAGCACCAGTGTTCACATGCACAAAGGTATACATCCAGCTAAATCAGTAAACTAGGAAAAGAAGTCGTAAGGAAAAACAATGAAAGCTTCAGGAACAAGATGGAAACAGAGAGCAGCTGCCCTCATTGGGACACCTGCTCTCACTCTACTGCCAATGTCAGGACAGCTTCGACACCGGGATGCGTCCCAAAACACAAATCCAACTCCTGCCAAACACTAGAGGATAATGTCTATTTTACTGAGAGTTTTGTGCAGAAATGGAGGGGTGAGTTATGGTGTACATCATGCCGAGAAACTCCCCTCCAAATATCTCTGCACTGGGACGCGTGGGTGGCTCAGATGGTTGAGCTTCTGACTCTTGCTTTCAACTCCGGTCATGATCACATGGTCATGAGACCCAGCCCAGTGCGGGAGCCTGCTTGGGATTCTCTCTCCTTCTCCCTCTGCCCCTCCCCTTCTTGCACATACACTTGTGCATGTTCTCTCTCTCTCTCTCTCTCTCTCAAAAAAAAAAAATCTCTGCTCTCCCTGCTCTGGTCTGAAATCTCTTCTCCAGTCTGTTTAGGCGGGCCCTGGCCTGCCCCAGAACCACCCATGATTTTATAAGCACATCCTTGAGATGGGGGTGGAAGGGCCAGGGTGCTGTTTAGCTCACCTGCTGCACAAATACACAGACCCGAAGAGATCTTTTAATTGGGCATAAACAAGTCTTCTAGAAATCAGGTGGGGGGCGGGGAGGAAAGAAAAAGGAAAAAGGAAGAAAAGTAGAGGAAAAATGAGAGAGTTTTCTGTTATACAAAGAAGGAAGCCCGCCAGTCCCTCAGAGGAGGCAGCATTTTCTGGCCTCTGTCCTAAAGGAAAGGTCTCCATCCTGTTCACACTGGGAAAGCAAACAACATAAAGGCTCAGGTCTCCAAATATCGCGTAGAGAATGTGTCCCAGTAAAGTGTACCTCTGCTCTGTCTTTCCTTCCCAGGTCTTATCACAATCTGTAATCAATCACTTTACACACCTATTCATTTGTTTACGTGTGAAAGGCTTCCGCCCCTGGAGTCCGGGAGGGCGGGGCCAGGTCTGGGCGTCTGCCCACTCAAGGCATAGCCCTCGGGGGTCAAGGAGCCGGCTGCCGGCTTGAATAAACAGACCGGGTGGGGCATCAGGTTAATGAGGCGCCGCAGAGAAGGTTTTAAGAATGAAGATCAGCAGGGCCAAACAGTCTAGCTCAACAGTCAAAACCAAGTAATTAGTGACGGGGAATACTTGTAGTCAGAAACTCCTACTGCTCAGACTTGAGGCTTAAACACTGTGTTAATCAACAAAGAGGTAAAAATATATATACATATACTTGACATCCAAAGGAAACAGTGCCAACCAAGGAAACCAAAAGCTCCTTTTGTTTTGTTTTGTTTTAGATTTTCTTTTTTCTATGCAGCACTATTTCATGTCTTCCTGACCATGTTTAAGTTCATGCCCCGCGTCCTGCCCAGATGCCGGCAGGGCTGAGGCCCCGGGTCACCCGGAGGCTGCCGTGTAATCCAGGCCCACCTTTTCAAATATCACAAACCTGTTTTTCAAGTTTATATTTAGCAATGGTATTTGGATATGGATTACGCCTCAACGGAAGCAAAATTTCAGGAAGATTTATGAAGAGCTGGGTCTCTATGGCTGCTTTAGGCTTTAAATATTTCTAATCTTTAAACACGAATGCTCATTCATCATCATGGTAAATGCTTTCGTATTTTCCGGACAACTCAAACTCACGGACCATGGGGTTGACACGTCTTGCATCGAGGAGTTTGACATTGCTGCGTAGAGCGTCCTGGGGGAGATTCTGCCGACGCAGCATGAGATAGTGTTGCCAGGAAGTGTTGGTGAGATTCCATTTTCAGGGAAAATTAAGCCTGTTAGGATAATGATTCGGGCAACCACAAAAAAACTGATTGTACAGCAGATAATAAAAAAACACCCCCCTCTCTTTTAAAATACTTTTTAAGGGGCGCCTGGGTGGCTCAGTCAGTAGTTCATCTGACTCTTTTTTTTAATGTTTCTTTTTATTGAGAGAGAGAGAGAGAGTATGCATCCAAGTGGGGACCGGCAGAGAGAGGGAAACAGAGGGTCTGGGGCGGGCTCGGTGCTAATAGCAGAGAGCCCAAGGTGGGGCTTGAACTTGCAACCTGCGAGGTCGACCTGAGCCGAAGTCAGACACTCAACGGACTGAGCCCCCCAGGCGCCCCCAGAGGACCTGACTCTTGATCTCAGGGCTATGAGTTCAAGCCCCACACTGGGTGTGGAATTGACTTAAAAAAAAAACTTTTAGGAGTAATAATATATACTTGGTTCATTTTCCCTAGTAGATATTTTATGATGTTGAAATTACTAAATTTGTCATGAAAATATTCTGCATCATTCCCAAGAGACTTGGCTAGGCCTGAGATTCTGAAAGACAATGATTAGCAATTCTTGTTGTTTAATGTGACCAAGGCCATCACATATTTGTAAACAATGCTTATTTGCAACTGTCAGTAGTTCCTTTGGCGATAAAACTGGTGATTCCACTAAAAAAAATGCCAAGCCACATTAGGGGATCACACCCACCCACGAGGGTCCGATTTCTCACCGTCTATAAACATACGGAGTACCGGCGTTAGATTTGGGTGTTGCTGCTAACAGAGACCATGAAGAGATGGAGAGAACCCCAAAATCTTGTTCAGGTCTAAGGTACTAACTCCATCCAGTGTTTTGGGTCCACTTCACCCGCTTATCTAGAGAACTGACTACTTTCTCCCGGCTCTGTACGGACCTCTACCAAACAGCACCTGACATGAAGTCCCTCATTCTGCTAAGCATTTTATATGCGTCATTTCTTTTAATACTCTCAAAAGAGACGTCCTGCTCCTGGTTTATAGGTGAGGAAACTGAGTCATGTCACAGTGTATTTAATCATATGTTTGCAGGTCCGCTTCTAGTATTTCGGGTCTTCAAAACTCAAAATCTTATCTTTGTGTTCTCCAAAGCAGCCAGTTCACTTTTAGTCGGCCTACATCTATTTCCTGAACTCTTCCAACGTGCCAAAAGCCCTCCCCCAGTCTCTGCCCCCACCCGGCATACCGGAAACCAGGAGTTGATGCGTTCTAACCCCACCATTAAATCGGCCCTTAGGTATGTATGTCTTAGCAGTAACATACGTTCCTACAACTGGAAGAAATCTGTCAGATAAAAGTGCCTCTTCAGGAACTTGGCAGTGTTCCGGATCCAGCAGCCAGGGTGATAATGACAATGAC
>NC_043704.1:150117892-150125598 GCF_006229205.1 Suricata suricatta
AGACCCTTGTGCAGGCAAAGTAAAACCTCTGACGTCACACAGGTCTGATATACACCTATGCACAAAGCCCCGCTCATCTGAATCTGTCCATTTATACCTGGAGACTAGGAGAGACGTTGGTAACGTAACAGGTGCGCTGTGTGCCAGCCCAGGTCTCAATTCAAAGGCACCGACTGGTACCAGCCCTCGTCAGTTACCACTGACTGATACGGACGGGGTATCCAGCCTGAGTCTAGAACTATATCCAGAAGACAGAGGCTAATGAACAGTGAACTCACCTCTACCAGGTCCTGCAGAGAGGAGGGCTGGAGAGAGGTGACTTTCAGGGGTCTGTGAGGACATCTACCTGCCCAGGACCTAGGACACATGCAACGGGGGGTCCTCAGACATCGATGGATGAGTTCCCTGGCAAACGCAAGAGAAGGGACCGTTGGATCCTGTCCTGATAGGTGATTACCAGGACTGACCACATGGAAAGAAGGTCAAGAGTCTTATACAAGAAGCCTGGAAGGTTTGGTCTAAAGAAAGCACAGAGGAAGAGGTCAGAAAATGCAAATGATAAATGATAAAGGCTGACCTAGAAATTAAATAGCCTCAAGGTTTGCAGGATTTGTTCCTTCCATTTCAGTGTTTTACGCAGATCTCCACAGCAAAAGGCCGGCTTCATCCCCGTTACGCTTAACCGAACGTCCTTGTGCCAAACCCTCGAAACGGGGCGCGAGTCCCTGCCGTGGGGGCACGTGCCAAGGGCGGTCAGCCGGAGGGCCCCGCCCTGGTCCCGCGCACACTCAGCAGCCGTCCCCTCTGGTGCTGGCAGGACACAGAGCACAGCAGCCACGTCACAGGGGCATCCTTGTCCCAGAGGTGGCAACCGTCCGGCCATCACCTGGGGCCTGTGCGCTCAGACGCGCCTGTGAGGTTCGGGGAGCCCCTGGGAGGTGCCCCCGAGAGGTCGCTCAGTGCACCGACAAACACGCGGCCGGCCTGAAGAACCTGCCCCCTCACACCCCTCGTTCAAACTTCCATAGTGCTTTCTTTGACTGTGCTCCTTAGTGGACACAGTGAGGAGGAAAATGAACACTTCTACTTACTGCCACCTTTAAAAAAAATAACAAACTGCTGTATGATGAAAGGAAATTTAGAAAATAAAGTACAACAGAGAAAACAAAACTTACCCAGAGGTCATCATTTTCAATCTTTAGCAATATTCCCTCCAGATCTTTTAAAAATCAGTACAAATACACATATATTACCCAGTATTTATTTACAAAATTGGCATCTTGTTATATACCCATCGTCTGTACTTCAAAATACAAAGACGGTTTAATAGACAGTCACCGGACTCAGGTCAATTGGAGCGAGAGATAAAATCAGGACTTTCCACGGCCCACAGGCAGTGCCCCCCAATGGGATGGAGCGTCTCTGCCGCCATGAAAAGAAGGGTCCATTCTCTCATTTTAAGAGAAGAAACAGGGAGGGGCAGGGTGACGGGGCCCTGAGTCCCTGTCACACACACCTGTACCTCCTGACCCGCTTGGGCGGCTCCTGGCACTTCCGCTTCACCCGCCGGAGGGCACTCCGATCACGTCCTTGTGCCAAAAAATGCGAGACAGAATGTTCAAAAACAAAAATAATCAACGTGACAAAAATCTGACTGGGGTCTGATACTTTCTAAAGTGTGTTTATTTCCTTATTTTTTCCAGGGTGATCAGGATGCCAGAAAAGCAGTTATTTATGGTTTTTGAAAATGATTCGGAATCATATCAGTTCACGTTAAAAATCACTTTGTGCCATGGAATTTAAAATCACATCCTTCTGCTGGGAACAGTGCCATTTTCACCCAATAAAAAAGAAGCTAAACGAATATGTGAGCTGCTACAAGCCGGGAAAGATAGTGGCACTAAGAATAATCACATCCTCAGTACATTTTGAATAAAAACTAAACTGCCAAAAATTACTACCTCCGAGAAGAAACTAGGGTTGTTAATAATTATTGCCACTGAAAGAGAAAATTCCAGGGTGAGTATCCATATTTATTCCAAACTGTCTTTGTGAGTCATTAAGTCTTGCTCGCGTGAATGTTAAGATATTGTATTATGAGCAGTAATTGAAGTTTAACATGTTGCCACCGTTTCGTAGCTCATAGTTCTAGAAAAGAGATACGTGACACTGTCTTTGAGGTGATGAATGCTTAGAAATCGCAAAGACCCGGAACTGTCAGTTATATTTTTACTGGCATTTTATTGCTTAGGAAGGTTGTAAAGGCCAAGGCTGCTTCACCCTAGGAAATGGAAATCAGGCATTTATTAGCCTTCCTTCGCTGGCTTCCCGGTCAACAGATGGCTCATGAATTATTCATAGGTGTGTGCTGATCGACTGCAGTGAACCTCCGACCTGGGCTCATGCCCAGGCAGGAGTCTCATCCATGCAGGCTGCTCCAAAGAACGAGTCAGGATTTCTTTCAGAACCAGGGGCGCCTGGGGGCTCAGTCGGTTGAGCGTCCGGCTTCAGCTCAGGTCATGATCTCATGGCTCGCGGGTTCGAGCCCTGCATTGGGCTCTGTGCTGACAGCTAGGACCCCGGAGGCTGCTTCGGACTCTGTGTCTCCCTCTCTCTGCCCCTCTCCTACAGTTCTGTTTCTGTCTCAATAATAAATAAACATAAAATGTTTTTAAAAAATTAAGTTAAGTTAGAAAAGAAAAAAAGAATTTCTTTCCAAATCAGATGCTTTCGCAGGACCCGGAAGGTGCAGATACCTCTCTTGGCAGAAACCACAGATTCACTTTGTATCGTTTCTAAGATGAAATTTTAACATGTTTCTATTTGGTTTTCCATATGACTTAACAATCTAACTTATAAAGTCTGCACTAATACGTGTATACTATTATCTATATTATTACATCTATAAATCCTCCGTTATGATCCTAAACTCTCTAGGGAAGAGGAATTACGTAGGCGGACATCTATCCTAGCACAGTGCCTGTGCTCACAGTTTTTATGGAGTCACATCAAGTGGCAGGAACAGGGAAGTCGGGCGGTGGGCGTAGTCTCCATTTCTGTTACAATCCCCATCCGTTTTCTTTGTCTTTAAATTACCCTTTAGGAGGTAGGGAGGGGAATGGAATTCAAAGTGGGGAAGTTTACTAATCTGTGTTTATCCCTGGCCATTAGGTAGGGAAAAGTGAACATCTATGGTAATCAAGAGCTTCTAGAAGAGATGGGAGTTTTGTTTCATTCGTTCTCAGAATTTAGGTTAAAGTGTGTATATATGTATATAAGACGCTATGGTTATTCTGAAACACGTTAAAATGCTTCTTAAAAATCTTACTTCCTCCTCTGTCGGCATGTGAACCTCAGGTCTATGTTAAGAGCTGGCTGACACGGGGCACCTGGGTAACTCAGTCGGGTAAGCATGTGACTTCTGGCTTCATCTCAGGTCATGATCTCACAGTTCATGAGTTCCAGCCCCACGTCAGGCTCTGCACTGACTGTGGGGAGCCTACTTGGGATTCTCTCCCTCTACCCCTGCATGGCTTGCACTCTCCCCACCTCAAAAAATAAATAAACATTTAAAAAAAAGAGCTGAGAGGAACAGTGACAGCAAAGAGAAGAATACCAACAGCAGCTTTATATGAAATGCCGCCATTGTTAACGGGAATCCACACATACCACCCGCCCCTAAGCTAACTTACCCACATAACTAGGATCACCCCCACTCACAATAAGAAAACTGAAGCTCAGAGAAGTCACTCAGCTTGCTCAGGTTCTCATACCTGGGGCTGTCTAGAGCATTATGCTGCCCCTCTGATCCACCTTAAATTGTGCCTCCTGGTGACTGACCTGAAAGAACCACATCAGCAGACTCCGTGGCCTCTGATTTTTAGGGGGTTCAGCCAATGGGGAGCCCAGGCAGGTGAAGAGAGGGAGCTAACGCAGGCCGTTTTCAGGGCGAGGGCATCTCTTTTCCCAGCCCCAACTCCACAGCCAGAGGCCACCGTCTCTCCATCGCAGACTTCGTCTTCAGACTTCCAGTAGCCTTCCCCTCCTCTAATTCCAGACAGGACACGATGATGGCTCTAAAGTGCCACATTAGCATTCAGGATTTCCCTAGAGCTTCATAAATAGGCATTTTTGAGACCCCTCCTCAAATTACCCTGATTTGAGCGTGGTGTTTCCTGCCGGGACCCACGCTGGTCCATGCGCTGTTTACTGCGGCAAGCTCTGGGGATACGATACCATCTGTGCCTTCAAGAAGCTCTCATTTTCAGAGGTGGAGCAGAAGCAGGCGAAGGCGGGAGTCACTCAAAGTTTCAAATGCCCAGTATCTGTACCCCCTTTACTGGCAATTCCTCCAACATCGTAGGTATAGTCTGTAAAGTTCAGGGTGCCTTCCCCTGGCTTCCAAAGCTTCTGGGTTTAAGCCAGGCTGTTCTGAATAATCATTCACCAACAGACCTGCTTCGAACTGCCAAGGAAAGCCCTCCTGACTTATTAGACAGAGCCCTTCAGAAAGATGAGCTCTGAAGAACTTGCAAGAAGACAGAACACACTGACTGGGCTGCACTTAACTCTGAATTCCTGGAATCACCCTACAGCCCTGCCTGTGTTGGCCACAGGGCAGAGAATCTCAGGGACCATGGGAAATAAGCTGTAGAATTCTGTAGGTTTGCATGCAGCAAAGGGTTAACAAGGTTTGGGGCAGAAAGCTGCCATAGGGCGAAAGCGCCCAAGGTTAGTCACTAAGTAAAACAAGGCTTAGGGCAGGAAGCTGTCTCCACAGGATGACAGAGCCCGGAAACAGAGGTGGAAAGCTGCGACGGGGTGAAAGCACTCAAGGTTAGCTAGTAGAAAGGGTGCCTTGTTAGCCTTCAGGCAGCGTGTGCCAGCAACCTTACACTTTGGAGATAACAGCTACTTGGACAGAAAAACACTGTCCATCGGGCATCTGGCTGCAATATATCATTGTGCTTTAATCTCAACTCCTAACACCACTCACCCCCCAGAACCTCTGCTTCTTACACACACAAATTAGTGGTCGCTATCTTACTGTTTTCTTCTGCATGGTCACCACATATGTAAAACCTTGAGAGCCCAATAAATACAAAGACAAAACCCCTGTTCGGGGCTCTTGTCTCCTCCCAGACATTAGCCTTTCTTGTATTCAATTCTGTATCTGCTCTCTTGCCGGACAAGAGAACTCCAGACTCAAAGTCTGTGACAAGGGACAACCACCCATATCGCCTCTCTAATGACCTTTCCCTCTGCCAAGACAGAAGGGACCTGAACATTTATTTTCAAAATGTGCATTTCACTGCAACACCAAGAGAACAATGGGTTTCAGCTGATATGAAACAAACACAATTCTGCATAAATCTACATTGGTTTTGCTGAATTTGAAATGTCTTGCATTTAAATGTTGTGGTGCTTCTGGTCATGTATGAACTTGGCTACGCTACAGTCTACAGTGATTCAAACCTTAATCTGGGTGGTCCCGTGAAGGTATTTTGTAGATGTAATGAAGGTCCATAATCAGTCAACTTTAAGTAAGGGAGATTATTTTCAATGATCTGGGCAGGCTTGATTCAATCAGTTGAGAGTATTGAAGAGCAGAACGGAGGCTTTTCTGAGAAAGAAGAAATTCCACCTGCAGACAGCAGCTCAGCTCTTACATGAGTCCTGGACTGCCCTTCCTGACAGCCTGCCCTGCGGACTTTGGACCTGCCCAGCCAGCTCTCACTGTCACGTAAGCTAGTTCCCTGCAATACATGTGCACACATATCTCATACTGGTTCTGGCCCTCTGGGTGACCCTGATACAAATATCTATTAGCAAAAGTAAAGAGTTGAGAATTCAAAAATATTCCTAATTGCTATAGTTAGGTAAAAATAAAGCTGCATTGATTCAGGGTGCAGGGATGGAGAGACAAAATAGCAAATCATTAAGTGGCTCCAAATAGAAAGAATACAAAGTTTAAATTGAGAAAAATCACCTTTAGTTCTATAAAATGCTTTTGCTTTTCATACAACTCACAGTTATGTGGCATTCAGGAAATGGTGTTAAGAAATGTGAGATGCCATCCAAAGGTGTTCCCCTAGAGGCTTCTGGGATTCACAAATATGTCCATAGAGAAGGCTGCCTCCAACTGGGTCAAAATACTATTAAGCTCAATAAAACCAAATTAAATACGTAATGTGTCCACTTGGTGGGGAGGATTTATGGGAAGACATGAATAATTCCTGCTAAATTTGTACTTCTACATAAAATACTTCACCACATTGTTAGCTTGCACCTCAGACTCAATTGTAAATCTGAATTTCATTGTAAACTTAAGTATTTCAAAGATATGTATTAAAACACGGTGAGTTTATAAACTGACTTTTTATTACCCATCTAGCAAATACACCTGTCCTTCCTTTTTCCTCTCAAAACTATTTATGTATCAAAATAACCCAAGATTTATCCTTAGCATGATTCTCCAAGGAATTACACTGATCAGATGTATCCACAGTAAATGAAGATTATAAGAAAAGTTTCAAGCTTCCTCAAAACTTGTCATCTTCCATGAGAGCTATGAACAAATTCCACTGTAGACTACACCGTGCTCCAAAGCAGTCTAGATTTCCAATCTCTTCTTGGGTCGGTTTCATGACAATTTCCCGGAAGGCCAGAGCGCTTCCGAATGATGTTTTACCAGCAGCCTGGCCCCGGAGTAAGGATTTCACGAATAGCATCACATCAGGCCTCAGTGATCTTGTCTTAGTTTCACATCTAAATAGTGCTCCGCTGTGAGCAAAACACAACCTGCACCCAGTTTTTTTAAAAGAGGAACCAAAGACCTTGAACAGATGTCCAGTATTTGTCCAGAACAACTCAATAACTAATAGTAAAGGCTCTATGAGAACAGGAACTTCTTCCTCCTTACAGTCAGCGCAGCGGGGCCCCCTCTGCGGCCTCTTCACGGCACGGCCCACTGCATAGCATCTTATGGCCTTTTTGCTTGGAATGCATGGCAGCAATTTCTGACCTGCTCTAACATCATGCATGCCATTCATACTGCTTAAAATACTTTGTACACTACTTTAAGTTTTCTTCTGAAGCATAACAACCAGAATGGAACTCAAGTTGCTCATAATGGTAATAAAAGCTAAAAATTAGGGGCGCCTGGGTGGCTCAGTCGGTTAAGTGTCTGACTTCAGCTCAGGTCATGATCTCACGGTTTTTGAGTTCAAGCCCCGTGTTGGGCTCTGTGCTAACAGCTAGGAGCCTGGAGCCTGCTTCAAATTCTGTGTCTCCCTTTCTCTCTGCCCCTGCCGTACTCATGCCCTGTCTCTTCCTCTCTCAAAAATAAATAAACATTTTTAAAAATTTAAAGCTAAATATTAATCAGGGAGAAGCATGATATAGGAGGATTTTGCCATTTTGAACACACCAGGTGGCACTCTTGGGTGAAATGTCAGGCACTGACACAGACAGGAATTTAAATGCACAGCTAAAGAAGAATTCTAAAGCAATGCAAGTTGTCCAGGAGATGGAAGATAATCAACTAGTTGAACACTGAGCTTCTTTTTTTTTTTTTAGGCTTTTAATGGTTTTATTTTTTCACAGTATTTTTATTTTTATTATTTTATTTTATTTTATTTTCCATAATATTTTATTGTCAAATTGTTTTCCATACAACACCCAGTGCTCTTCCCCTTAAGTGCCCT
>NC_043704.1:150125698-150195446 GCF_006229205.1 Suricata suricatta
CAAAAGGCCATATGTCATTCCCTCTCATTGCCATGTAGTACTCCATCGTGAATATATACCACATCTTCTTGATCCATTCGTCAGGTGATGGACATTTAGGCTCCTTCCATGTTTTGGCTATTGTTGACATTGCTGCTATGAACATTGGGGTACATGTGCTCCTATGCATCAGCATTTCTGTCTCTCTTGGGTAAATCCCTAGCAATGCTATTGCTGGGTCATAAGGGAGTTCTATCGATAGTTTTTTGAGGAGCGTCCACACTGTTTTCCAGAACGGCTGCACCAGTTTACATTGCCACCAACAGTGTAAGAGGGTGCCCGTCTCCCTACACCCTCTCCAATATCTATAGTCTCTTGCTTTGTTCGTTTTAGCCACTTACCAGGGAAACACAAATCAAAACCACACTGAGATACCACCTCATGCCAGTCAGAGTGAACACTGAGCTTTAACATCAAGAGTAGCTCTTGAGCGCCTGGGTGGCTCAGTCTGTTAAGCATCTGACTCTGGCTCCGGTCATGAGCGCACAATGAGTCTGAGTCCCAAATCGCATACGCCTGAGCCAGCTTCAGGGGAACGGGAGTCCTGCTTCGGATGAACTCTGCTTCTCTCTCTCTCTCTCTCTCTCTCTCTCTGCCCCTCACTTGTGCCTTCTAGCTCTCAAAAAAATATTAAGAGTAGCTCTTAAACATGAAGCTAAAATAACTGATCTTTGAAGATGGAGATTGACTGGTAAAAGACGCAGCTGACAACAACGAGCAAATGAGCTCCCCTGTGGAAACTACTGCTTTTACTTCAAATACAGATAAGTGATCAGCAAACATGTAAATATACACCTGTTCACACATATGCCTGAATACCAATTTTGGACACTCAGATCATCAAACTTCTCCTGGGATTGGTGATTCTAGGAATACGCTTATGCGTTTATACTGATCATGTGTTAAACATTGTTTTACATTTATTTATTTTTGAGAGACAGAGTACAAGTGGGGGAGGGGCAGAGAGAGAAGGAAACACAGAACCGGAAGCAGGCTCCAGGCTCGGAGCTGTCAGCACAGAGCCTGACGCGGGGCTCGAACTCACAGCTCAGGGGATCATGTCCTGAGCTGAAGCTAGCTGACTGAGCCGCCCAGGCACCCCGTGATCATGTGTTTATATCTAAACACCAGCACACAAGAGTGTGTAAGGAAGAAGGTGCCGTCTCCAAGTCCTGTTTTGTTCATCTGGACGTTGCACAGTCAGATGCTCCAGTAAAGGGCTATGTGGATGGAGCAGTGCATGCGACTGTGAATGAAGAAGGCGGAAGACGGACTGATGGACAGAAAGAAACCAGACAGGATTCACCAGAGACTCAGCGGAAGTCACTCCCCCTTTAACAATCTATCACGAATGTTCACAAGCTGCTCAGACTTCAGTCCCCACCCCACTGAGCACCCCCCAAACCTGGCTGGGGGACAAGCACCGACACGGACACTGGCCAGCACTTCACCCCATCACCCTTCTGCTGTGTCGGGTGTGAGGTCAGGCAGACAGTGCCCATCACGAGGCCGAGGCGGTGAGACAGGGCACGCCGTGGCACTGTCGCTCTGGAAGGGCAGAAGCTGGATTCAAACCCAGGTCACAAAGTGTGCTCTCCCCCTCTTCACCCTCCTGTGACATCTGGGTGACATCGGGACCTTGCAGACGCGAGCTTATGCAATTGCTTGTGTTCATTTACCCTTGCTGTTTGTCTCCTGCATGTTGTCTCCCAAGACCGAGGCATGATGACTTTAGAATACACGGCGAAGTTGAGAAAACTCCATCAACCAGAACTCCACCACTCTTCCACGCCAAGAGATCTGGGGCATCTATCTGAGTGTCTTGGCCACAAGTGGGCTGGCGAACATGCTTCCATCTTCTTAAACAGTGATTTGAAGTCATGGCCACAGTCAGCAATTCAGGGCTCTACAACGTGAGGTGTGATTCCCCAAGACTTCGGGTGCCTCTGGCCCCTCGTCCCGACGCAGGACGTCCTAGGTGGAGATAGTTCTGGAGCCATGTCTTCAGCAGAGTCCCCGCGCCCTTGCTCTGCCGTGCAGCTGAGGCCCCCTGGGGGGCTGTGCATCTCTGAACAAGCGCACAGCTCCCTCTCACCCACGTGAGCCTCCACATTACAGTGACTGTCAGAGATGCTCCGTTCCTGTCCCATTGTTGAACTCAGAGAACACAGAGCTGTTGGTGTCTCTGGGTTCTTCCCCATCTCCAACTTGTTAGTCAGTCCCTTAAACGTTGAAAATGCAAAGTTACAAAGTCAAAACAACAACTGGTTCAGTTTAGACACAATGACCACCAACGTTACGTGCACAATCCTACCTGACCCTCAGAGCAACCCTGAGGAAGGAGGCAGGGGTACACGCATCTTACAGACGGGCCAGCTGAGGCTCTGGGAGATTAAATCACCTACCAACGGTCAGACAGCTAAGACATGGCGGGCCTGCGGTTTGTACCCCGATGAGGTAGGGGGTTAGAGATAAGTGTCCACGGGCGCCTGGGGGCTCAGTTGGTTAAGCATCCGACTTCAGCTCAGGTCACGATCTCATGGCTCGTGGGTTTGAGTCCCACATTGGGCTCCATGCTGACAGCTCAGAGCCTGGAGCCTGCTTCGGATTCTGTGTCTCCCTCTCTCTCTGCCCCTCCCCCACTCGTGCTCTGTCTCTTACTCTCTCTCTGAAAAAAAAGGAAAATATAAATAATACATAAAAGGAAGAAGTGTCTATATCAGCAGGCTATGCTACCCGGCTCATAACTGGCCTTGGGAGACCTTTAAGGAAGTTCACTCACGCTCTGTTCATGAAGCACAGTCACAGAGTAACTTTAACCCTCCTGCTCCATCCATGTAACCAGCCACGTGACACCCTCATGCCGCTGGTCCTGCCTGAAATGTTGGCCCTTGATTCCTTTTAATTCCCCGCGTGCTGACCTGACGATCCCATGGCAAGAGGGGCCGACGGCCGTGATGACGAGGGGCCACCTGGCATGTGCCGGGCAGAGGGAGCTCCTTCCACACCAGGCCGACGGGACGGGGCAAACAGAAGCAGGTGTGTGGCTGACGTCAGACTCCAGCCAGAAACAGACGGGTTCATCCTAAATCCAGATCTGGAATCCGGGGTTG
Source organism: Suricata suricatta (assembly GCF_006229205.1). Lineage (NCBI taxonomy): Eukaryota > Metazoa > Chordata > Mammalia > Carnivora > Herpestidae > Suricata > Suricata suricatta. The sequence continues at coordinate 150,128,851 of NC_043704.1, forward strand.
AGGCTGGTCCTGTCTCGCAGAGCCAGCACCTGCCCCCGGGCCTCGACCATGCAGACCACTTTCCTTCCCCGCTGGGGCTCCAGAGCACGAAGGGAGAAGGGCCCGGCGGCGGGGGGGGGAGGTGCCCAGTGGTCCCCTCTAGAGTGACCTCACTTCCCCTCCGTGCTTCCCCCCCTTGCGGTCCCCTTGCTGAAAACAGTACCAGCAGGACGTCACCTCGAGTCGTCCCTTCTGAAGTAAAATAGGTGCCAACGCATAAAGTATCACCAGGGAAACGTGTGTGGGTCCCTCTGCCCTCTGGGTCTACGGCCACTGTCCCCCCCCCCCCCCACCTATAAGCTCCAATCTTTGTCGGGGTAGCGGGAACCTCAAGGAAATTTGCCTGAAAATACGTGTGTGGGAAACATGGTCCTTGATTTCAACCCTGGACACAATGTTCTAAGATGTTTTTACAGCTCGATTTCCTTCCAGAAAACTCGGCTTGCACAGGTCTGCCAAGTAAACATTCTGGATCCAAACCACCGCGAGGGAAGTGTTTGTGTGCCTGCAGTTGGATGAGAAGAGGAGCCTGCTGGGGCTGAGGACTGCAGGGCGCCGATGCATCCAGCAGGGCGTTAAAAGCACAGCGACCATCACAGAACACTCCTCACCGTGGGCTCCGGTCTGCGCAGCGTCCCCTCTGTCAGGGGGACGGCGTGACCTTTACGAGGAAGGTCCAGCGTGCAACCAGCTGCCTCTGAAATGGAACTGTTTAAAACCAGCACCGACTGGGGGCGCTGGGGGGCTCGGTCGGTCAAGCATCTGACTCCTGATGTCGGCTCAGGTCACGATCTCACCGTTCACGCATCGAGCCCTGTGTCCTGCGCTGCGCTGACAGCACGGAACCCGCTCGGAATTCTCTCTCTCCTTCTCTCTCTGACCCTCTCCTGCTTGCGCTCTTTGTCTCTCTCTCAAAATAAAAATAAACTTTAAAAACATCCAGCACTGACTAATGCGGCTTATGTAAGCTCACATTTAAGGCACCGTGTGCCTGTCTCGATTCCCAGTTAGCAAGCAACCTGTCACGGCCAAACCACTGCACGGAACCTCAGAATAGTTGATTCTTTTCAGTTGGAACTTTGCCAAAAGAAATGCCCAACAAAAGTGCCAGCGGCACTCCACGGACACAGAAGCCAGCATACCAGTTCCACTGTGGGTACAGTGTTGTCTTTATATAATACTGCTCCTTGGCAAAGCTGCGTGATTTCTTGAAGGTCTGTTTGCTGGCTGAGGAAGGGAAATTAGCCAACCTGTTCATGAGCTACAAAAGCCTTGAGGGAAATGAAGGAAACAGAAGAACTGCATACTCAACCTTGCCTTTCGACATAACATTCACTAATGGCTTCCTCACCTGGGCTCAGGCTTCTTACAAGAGCATCTCTGGAATAGACACAGAGGGAGAATGGATTCCTACTTTGATGCAATGGCCTTTTGGGAGCATGATAAGGGGGTGCAGGAAAGGATGGGGGGGGCAGGGGACACTATAAACAGACTGACCCACGGTTATGAGGTGGGACTGGCAGGTTCCGCTTCTCACTAACTTCCGAGACCCAAGCCCACGGACTCTCTGATGTACCCCGCGCCAGTAACGGGGACTAAGGCAGCCAGTCAAGGTCACGTCTCCTGGTGGTCATTTTCATCTCCAGGGATAACGCCAAGACCAAGAGAACAGACTGCCGTGGCTCTGGGAATGGGAGATGAGGAGGCCAGGAGGCTGATGCCGCTTCCTGCTTTGTCCACCCTTCCCAGTCATCTCCCCGTTTGCACCTGCTGCCAAGACTGCTGAATCCAACCTGCCTACACCGGACAAGGAGGATAGGAATGAACTGCTTTCCCTGGCTCCTCATTCCTCTGGCTTCCTCAGGGCCCTCCCAGAACAAGAGAGAACTCCGAGCGATGGCGCTAGACAGAAGGACTGCCACTCAGAAAGAAAACTAGTTTATATACAAATATATTTACACTATAACTCCCTCAATCTATTATGTGTATATTTAATAATACTTAATTGTTTAATATTAAAATTTCATTCCTCCCCACAAATCCTCTCACGTACCATGAATACGATCCAGTAAGTTTTCTTGAGCCAATGATCCTGTTACAGATTTTATTGATAGTAACAAAAGAAAAATAGATTTTCCATAAGCTGCCTAAGGAAGCAAGCATTAATCGATAAGTTGAAAACTCTGCAGAATGGGAGCATGAGTTGCTCAACAAATCCTCAATGATAAAACTCAAAAAAATTATTCTCCAAAAAGCAATGACAAAATTCTAGAGAAAAAAGGTCAAAGATGACCGTTTAGGACTCTGGAAGTGGTCCAAAGGCACAGAGCAAATGATGAAGCATTTATTCAAATATCACTATTGAGCCTCACGCAAGAACGGAGAAGTCAATACGTCTTAGCGTGAGGCGGACCCCCACACGTACGCCACCCCCACTGGTCGCCTGGCAGTCCTACCGAGGTGAGGCAAGCCATGAAGACAGGTGGTTTGACCCCCAAAGGAAGCCTTTCTGATTTGGAGCAGAGCACAGAGAAGTCTCATGTCCCTGGGCACTGTCAGAAGCAGGAGCAACCCAGAGACAAAGCAAGGGGGAACGACAAAAGTTGTGATATTATTTGAGCCAAACAGCAGAGCAGCAGGCAAGCCAGAAACTTCCCAGGGAGACCAGGCAGGTGAGGAAGCCACAGTAGGTAGTCATCAGCTTCCATATACCCCGGGGTTCTGGAAGGCAGTGCATAAGCACAAGGCTGCACACACGCTCGGCAGAGACTAGGAAGGACCCTCCCTATCCATGTTCCTATCAACCAGGAATTCAATATCCAGCAAAACCATCCTTCAAAAATGAAGGCAAAATGAAGACATTGCCAGATAAGACAATTCACTGCTGTCCATCCTTCACACTCAGAAAACCGAGAATACATTCCAGCTCATTCTACGAGGTCCGTACCAGTGCCAAATACCAACCCTACACAAAGATATAATTAAAGAAAACTACTGAGCAATAATCCCCAGGAACACAAATACAAAGAGCCCTAACTAATATTACAAACCAGACCCAGGGCCACATAAAAAGGATCATAGACCATGACTAGGTTTACATTTGAAAATCAACTAATATTATACACCATATTAGTAGGAAAAGGACAAAAAAATGCACGATCATTTTAATAGGTGCGGAGAAAGGATTCCACAAAATCCCACATTCTTTCGGGACAAAAAACCCTCAACAAAGGAAAAATGAAGAGGAATTATCCATAATAGCTAAAGAATAGAAACAATCCATTTTGTGAATGGACAAACAAAATGTGGTCTATCTGTACAACAGACCACTATGAACAATAAAGGGACTAAGTTACTCATGCGTGCGGCAACACAGAATAACTCATAAGCAGGAGGCTAAATGAAAGAAGCCCAATGCAAAAGAGGACATATTGTATGATTCTATGTATATGAAATATCCAGAAAAGGCAAATCTACAAAGATAGGCAGATCTCCTGGGGCTGGTGTGGGAAAAGAGACTGAATGCAAATGGTCACAAGGAATCGCTGGGAAAGGAGTGAAAATATTCTAAAATTGGATGCAGTCATGATTGCACGCAAATCTATAAATTTACACGAAATCATTGAATTGCACACGTAAAATGGGTTAATTTATGGCATGTGAATTACACAATGGAGGGAGAGATCTTTTGTCAGAGGTGCCTAGAGCTGGGGTCAGTGAACTGTGGCCTCTGGGCCAAATCCGGTCCACCATCCATTTTGCTCAGATACACCATAAGCTGAGAATGCTTTTCACATATTTTAATGGTTGAAAAAACCCCAAAGAAAGAATATTTCATTTCATGGGAAAATTTACGTGAAATCCTAATTTTAATGTCCATAAAGTTTAGAGAAACATACGCATGCTCATTCTTTACAACACTGTCCGAGTTTGCTTTTGTGCTACAAAGGCAGAGTTGAGTGGTGCAACAGAAAACTTGTGGCCTCCAAAACCTAAAATATTTGCTCTCTGCCCCTTTACAGAAAAAGGTAACACCTGTTCTAAAGTGCTTCTTTATTCTGAATGCACATTAGGACCATCTGGGAGTTTTAAAGATAATATTTTTGGGGCACTTGGGTGGCTCAGTTGAGCGTCCAGCTTCAGCTCAGGTCATGATCTCATGGTTCATGGGTTCAAGCCCTGAGTCAGGCACTGTGCTAACCGCTCAGAGCCTGCAGCCCATCTTCGGATTCTGTGTCTCCCCCTCTCTCTGGCCCTCCCCTGCTCATGCTGTCTCTCTCTCTCTCTCTCTCTCTCTCTCTCTCTCAAAAATAAATAAAACATTTAAAGAAATTAAAAATAAATAAATAAAAATAATATTTTCAACTGAATTCCGTCAACCTCCTTCCCCTCTGTCCAACGCCCTACACAAACAAACTTCAGACGGCATAGTTTTTAAAAAGCTCTAGCTGATCCCAGTCACCAGGACTAGGGTTCACTATTCTCCATCAACCATGGAGGCAAGGGCAGAGGCCTTGAGTTCTATTTTCACATCATATCAAGTTGTGAAAATCAGTACACAAAGCAGCTTTAGGTCAGCGATCGGAAACTAAAGCCCCGGCAGACCAAAGGTACCTGTCTGTGACAAAGCTACCTTGTTCTTGAGTCTCCTGAAAAGAAGCGACCGAGGCAGCTGTGTCCAAGATACATGAACTGAGCTGGTCACTACCACCCAGTCTCTCTGCGGCCAAGCACCTCTGGAAGGAGCATCTCCACTGAGGTGCACTAAACCTGAAAAGAAAAAGGTATAATCGGAAATAACACCTGGTTCCGAGGTTTTAACGATTCCACTATTTTTACGTACTTCCGATTTTTGTGTCATGTGGCCCAATACAATCCGCAATTATTGGGAAAATGTGTGGAACTGGGTGCCTGTGGGGAATCAGTCCTACCCCAGTTCTCGGCAGCATCTCTCATCAGGAGTCGGAGTCTATTAGTGACAGGGGGAAACCTGTTGTAAGATGGCGGCAGGAGAGACAGGGAAACACCTGTCCCTGATCAAAGACGCCCCTTCCGGGTTCCCCTTCCCACTGCTTGCCACGCACATTGATGAGGGATGCGGAAGTAGCAGGCTGTAAACTGTTCCGCTCACAGATGCTCTGGGCTCAGACCTCTGGAGAACGCTCTCCTCTGAGCCCACCGCGGTAAAATAAATCTCGGGCCTGCCGAGATCTCCAAGTGCTGCTTGGCTCTTCTGCCAGGTGATCCAGACCAGGTTCTGTAACAGTAGCCTCGCCCTGCTCCTCTTCATTAAGAGCCCTTGGCTCCTACCTCTGATTCTCCCCTTGAAATCCTCAGGCTACCATGTGGCAAAGGAGCTCCGAGTGCAAGACCAAGTGGAAAGGGACACTCAGGCTTCCCAGCCGTCCTAGCTGGAACCAAACACCAAAAATGAAAAACTCACTCTGACGCTAAAGACGTGGACTTGAAAGAAAGGGATCATAGCAACTTGGAATTTGTAACAGTGAAGAAATAAAAGCTGGGCAGGATCGAATGTAGAAAAGAACTCATGGAAGTACATTTGTCTAGAATATGGGAAGAACATGTGCATTATCAAAAGGTGAAGCCCGTGATGGACAACTCAGAAAGGAATATTTATAAATGACAACTGATACTATAATTGTGAATTCCCTCGATAAGGAAGGAAGGAAGGGTAAGAAATCCTAAGTAATCACCAGTGTGGCTGTATGGAAAATTCTGATTCATTCACATATTACACAACATCAGCCATGTGTGAAGGGGCTGTGCTCTAATGAGGTCATATTTTTAAAAGCATAAACTAAACACGGAAGAACTCATATTTTTGAAAAGAATATATTTAAACATATATTTAAAAAGGGGCAAATATGTACAAGAATATTTACAGAAAAGCTCAGAATAAGCTGAGACATTCAAAATAAATGATATCTAAAATCGTATCCAGGGCAAGGAGAATAAGAAGCAAAAAGTGATACTGCTTGGAGCAGACGGAAGAGCGCTGTTTCATGGACGCGAGAGGAAAATTCGGAGCGCTTCAACCTCTTCTCTTCTCTCCTCTTCTCCACTAGAGAAACTATTTTCCAGTTTAAATAAGAAACTGGAATCCAACACAAGAGGTAAAATGAGTTAAAGCAGAAGAGGACACAGGTGCCTTCCAGACACTGACTTCCAGGTGCCTGCCTGAGACAAGTCACGTCAGGGTCCCCACAAAAGCTGCAAATGTCAACAGTCTCTGGGGATAGACGCCAAGAGTTCTGAGTCAGATTAGTGGTATTCCACTTGTCAAATGAGAGACGAGAAGAAGGTAGATTTTGTTTAAATAGAAAATTTTAAATCAATGCCTATTAAAAGTCTAGAAAGGCAGTCAATGAAACAGGTGGCTAATGGGCTCTTAGGAAAAAGCTGATTCCAAGGGGTCAGAAATCACTAACTGGGGGCACCTGGGTGGCTCAGTCGGTTAAGCATCCGACTTTGGCTCAGGTCATGATCTCAGAGTCCGTGGGTTCAAGCCCCGCATCGAGCTCTGTGCTGACAGCTCAGAGCCTGGAGCCTGTCTTCGGATCTGTGTCTCCCCCTCTCTCTGACCTTCCCCTGGTCAAGCTCTGTCTCTCAAAATAAAATAAGACATTAAAAAAAAAAAGAAATCATTAACTAGAATCTGTGGATCATACACAGCTGGGGTTTTTCGTCGGATGTCACGTGTTTTGGTTCTCACGCCTCCTCAGTGAGTACGTGGTGTTACCGCCACGCTACATCAAGTATGTGTGTCCCACGTTCCACCGGAAGTGACCGAGCCACGACGCAAAATCAGCTCACGCCAAACTAATCGCATTTAAAATTACCTTAATTAAAAAGCCTACTTGGTCCCACTTAGTGCCTCTTGCTGTGAACTCTAACTCGTCTGACATTAATAGTAACACCCCAGCTTTCATGTCTAGCCTGTACGTGTGTGTGTGTGTGTGTGTGTGTGTGTGTGTGTGTTCTATTGCTGTATAATGAACAAATCACCACTACCTTGGTGGCAATACCACTCTGCTGCCAAAGACCGATCTCGCCCCACCCTGGGTGCGGGGCTTCTGCGTGCTGCAGCGGAGGCCTCCGCTCAGGGTCTCACGGAGTGGACAGCAAGCTGTGGCCAGGTCAGGTCTCATCTAGAGGACCCCATGGGACCAGGGAAGGACCCCTCCCCGAGCTCCCTCAGACGAGAAGAAGGTAGATTTTGTTTAAATACAAAATTTTAAATCAATGACTATTAAAAGTCTAGAAAGGCAGTCAATGAAACAGGTGGCTAATGGGCTCTTAGGAAAAAGCTGATTCCAAGGGGTCAGAATGCATCTCCTTCCAGTTGCAGGACCGAGGTCGCTGCTGTCTTCGAGCTGTGATTTCCCCCCTAGAGGCTGGTCTCAGGTCCTTGCCGTGTGGCCCGTGCCCTCCTGGCGACAGAGAACGTCCCTGTGTTAACTTGCAACCTCTCTGACTTTCCCTTCTGCTATCATCCAGAGAAAACACTTGGCTTTCAAAGGGCTCATGGGATTAGGGCAGGCCCTTCTGGCCAATTCCCCTTCCTGAGGGTCAGCTGTGCCAACCACGGGACACACCCATGGGAGGGGGGCTTGCGGGGCCTGGACACCAGGATGGGCCCGACAGAGGGGACCTCGAGGACCATCTTAAAATTCAGCCAACCACATGTTCACTTCTTTTTTTTTTTAACTTTTATTTATTTTTGAGAGACAGAGAGAGACAAAGCATGAATGGGGGAGGAGCAGAGAGAGAGGGAGACACAGAATCTGAAGCAGGCTCTAGGCTCTGAGCTGACAGCACAGAGCCTGACACGGGGCTCAAACCCACGGACAGTGAGATCATGACCTGAGCCGAAGTCGGCGACTTAACTGACTGAGCCGCCCAGGGGCCCCTCTTTTTTTTTTTAATCTTTTCTACATTTCTTTGTTTAAGTGGATCTTTGGCAATAGTACCGACTTTGCTTTTCTATTAGCTCTGAGGGTCTTTATTTCTTAATAAAGAACTTTAACAAGTTCACACTGCCTGCGAGGCTCCATCTGACCTTCCTGTATCATTTTATCTTGTGCTTTCTTGTCCCCGTGCCCTCCTACCAGCTCCAATATCTTTTCCTGTAGGGATCAAAGCTTGCTTTGATCTTTCTGCTCTTTCTCTGGTCACCCAGAAGTCCTATGTTGTCTCTACAATTTTGTAGGCAATTACCTGCATATTTTTTAAACTATTTAATCCTATTTTCTCTCTCATCATAAATAAAACAGTATCTGAAGATATGCCGCTGAAATTTTCCCTCTTCTGCTTATCCTCCCCTCACTGCTGCATGAAGGAATCACAGCCTTATTATTCATATTAGAATATTAATGTTTTTCATAAATGTCACCTAATAATGATGTCATGTTAAGTTGTACAATCATAAGAACAATTATTTAACACTAACTCAAATTTTGTAAGTTTAATTACTCACCACTTACTTTATATTTCATTTGCCTTTCATCTGAGGTCTCTCTTTTAATTAAATTTTTAACTGACTGGAAAATTTTAGCAATTCTGAGTTCTTGGAAGGCCGAGGCGCACTTTGGGATGAAGACTAGAAAGTATTCCCTTGTTTCTGGCTTGTTGATGAAGCTCCTATTATTTTGACAGGCCTTTGGAATGAAGTTAAGTGCATGGGAATAACTGTGATTTCTTAAGCCAAAAATATATCCTTAAGGTGACAACAAACAAAAAACGAAAAGCAAAAACCAAAAAACCCCAGAAAAAAACAAAAAACAAAACAGCCCATGGAAACAGCCAGGCATCCCTGGCCAGCTGCAGACCTTAGGCACATTCCCTGAGGGGGCCCGACCAAAACCCCTTAGAGACTCTTCCAGATGCACCAGTCAAGACTGTATAAAATGAAAAAAAAATACTAATATTTTATCAACACACTACTCCCTAAAAGCAGAAGAATTAATGGGGTTAATAAATTAATGAGGCCTACTTCTCCGTGTCTGGAGAGGCAGGTCCCACGGTGATGGACATAAACACAAGGGTGAAGACGTCCCCACAGGGAACTAGTCGCCGTGGCGACAGGTGGCAGCCACTCTTGTGGCGAGCACAGCACGCGGTAGGAGCCCGCTGAGTCACGATACCGCACACGGAAACCCACGTGAGAGTGCGTGCCGCCTCTACTCAGACAGAAAATTAAATAATCCTCTCACTACCCTGCCTCCAAGGAAAAGCAGAAACTCATAAACAATACTTCTTCCAAGGACGCGTAGTACAATAGCCTTACTTTACAACTTAGGGCGAAGGAAACAAGCGTCTGATGAGCCCTTCACCTGCACCCAACAACGCCGCAGCGATCAGGACTCGTAGGTTTACAGTGAAAGGTGTCCTCCTGGGGCACCTGGGTGGTTCTGCCGGTTAAGTGCCTGACGTCGGCTCAGGTCATGATCTCAAGATTTGTGGGTTCGAGCCCCACGTCGGGCTCTGTGCTGACAGCTCAGAGCCTGGAGCTGCTTCAGATTCTGTGTCTCTGTACCCCTCCCCCATTCAGGTCCTGTCTCTCTCTCTCCCTCTCTAAAAAATAAATAAAACATTAAAGGTTTTTTCTTTTTAAAGAGAGAAAGGTCTCTTCCCCCTTAATTCTGTCCTTTAGCTACCAACCGCCCTCCCCATGGTCAAACCAACCTATACATTTCCCATGTATCCTTCCAGAGACATTTCATCCTTATACAGACCCTTTCTCCCCCTTCCTGCTCCCCTTCTCTCCGCTCGCTCTCTCTCGGTTTTAAATTTTTTGTTCCTTTTTGACAAAATTGAATCATTCAGTTGTCCTGAAACTGTCTTGGAGACCTTTGCATATTAATGCTTGATAAAGTGCTTCTCCTTCATTCTGTTTTCTAACAGTGTGATATTCCCTTGTCCAGGTATACATTGTTTTCCCAATAACTTAGTGGCATATATGTTAAACAATGATACAGTTAAAACCTCAAACATGCCATGTCAAGTGTGTGAAATCACTGTTACAGGCTACACACATTGTGATTTCGATAGTTTTAGCCACTCTGCTCCCAAAGAGCAAATAACAATTTATACTTTCATCTAGTAACGTATGAGCCCACTACAGCATGATTTTTAAGAGCCCCAACGCACACTCTATGGTATTTTCAGATTTCTGTCCCCAGTTTTTTGTTTGTTTTTTGTGTGGCTATTTGGGAGGGGAGTGTGAATACCCAGTTGGGCTCTGGTGTTTGCTCCCAACATCCTGGCACCCCGCTCTCTCTTTTCCCTGTGACGCATGAATGCCACAAACACATACTGCCACAAAGCTTCACAAAATCAGGACCGAAACGATCGGCGTCCAGAATCCATTAGATCTGAGCATCTCTGCAAAGCCCATCTAAAGGCTAAACTACAACATAAAAGTAGCCGAATGCTGGTGAATTCTGGGTCCCATGAATCAGCGCCTAATGAGAATTGATTTAACAGGCTCCAAGGGACCTTATCTTATTGCTAATAAAAGAAATCCCATCCGGCACTAGCCTACATCGCCTAGACATTAAATAAGGCTTACGATGATTAAGCACCAGAAAAGTTAATTAAGAGGTGATTCCCGGGGAATGTACTGATCTCACAGAACGGTGGCCTTCCACCGGGGAGCTTCAGGAGGGGAAGCCGGTCACCAAAGTCGAAGCACCAGGCAGAGGCACGCGGCACACAGCCACGCTCCCTCCGGCCCCCCTGGTTCAGCCTTGTCCCGAGAGCTTTCTCTCAACACGGAAGGGACACTCGTTTGCACTCCGCTCAGTAAAAAGCACAGGAGGCCAAGGCAAGATTTTTCCTCCCTGGATGGGACCACCACAAAACATGAACGTTAAACCGAAGGGCGAGGCGATAAAAATATGGAACAAGAAGGTTGTCATAAATTATGGGAGTCACCAAAGCAATTATGCCCCAAAGTTTAATGAGCTATAGCTCATCTACAGCAGAAACAGACAACTTCTAGAGCATGAAGACTGCTTCACATCCCTAGTCTGAGCTGTGGGGGTCCCAGACGGGCCTACAGAACTCAAGGGTCAAGGTCATCGGAAACTAGAGTGCTTACACGGGCACTCCACCATCATGTCCATGGCGCGTTCTACAGCAAACAAGTGTCTCATTTAATTTTTTGAAAGCTATTTGTCCCTGCTGATTAAACGGATATATCTAAAGCACTAAAGAAGTTTGCTATTTCCTACTTCTATAAAAATCCCCAAATCTGATACGTCAGACCTAACTGCTCAATACTCATTTCTAGGAGAGAGTTTCAGCGGGATTCAGATGGCAAAGGTTTTGTTCTGGAACAGTCTCGAGGGCTTACTGTTTCTTCCATTCGTGGTGGTCCTTGCTGCCTTCCAAGCCAGACACCGGAGGCCGTGCCTCTCGTTCGTTTTCCCGACCTCCACTGACCCCCATGCCCTGTTCCGGATCCACAGGAGGTACTAGCTCCCCAGGGCTGTGGTCACCGGCATGTTGTCGGTGGAACTGGACTCCATTTGCTTAACTGACGGTCAACAGAGGACCCTGCGCAGCGGCCCTGTCATCAGGAGCTCCACACGGGGCCGTGCCCTCGGACGCCGCCCACAAGTTGCAGAAGCAGCAAACGACACGTTTCACCGGGGAGCGAAAGACGGGCGGGCAGCTGGCGTGCCCCTCTGGTACCCAACCTGACAGGATGTCCCACAGCCTGGAAAAGTTCCGTCTCACGCACGGAGGCCAGCCGTCTGTTTTCAGGAGTGGATTTTAGGGAAAAAGGACTGGAGAACACGACAAAATTTCATTATAGACAAGGATACTTGCTGCAACATTCTTTCCATTATAAAAATCATAAATATCCCAGATATCCAGTAATCAAGGAAGGCTCAGCTCAACTGAGAAGCCAGCAGGGCACCCGAGTGGCTCATGCGGTTAAGCCTCTGACTCTTGACTTCGGCTCAGGTCATGAGCTCACAGTTGGAAGATCGAGCCCCGCATCAGGCTCCGCACTGGGCATGGAGCCTGCTTAAGATTCCGCCCCTCCGTCTGCCTCTGCCCCTCCCCACGTGCTCCGGCACACACACCCTCTCTCAATCTCTCTCTCAAAAAAGCATGCACGTGAGGTGACGGGGTGTAAGATGCTGCTGCAGCATCACGTGGCGTAGTCACATCTGACGACACAGGACACTGCTTACATGTTACCACGGGGAAACGTGACACAGAACGCCAGCTTGCTCTTGAAAACCTGCCTACTGTCTACACACAGGCACGCACTGTGTATGGATGCATGTATGTGTGTCAACTTGCACACAATTTTTAGAAGACTACAATTCCTCCGTAATAGCATTTTTCACACTGACCTGATGGAGGACTCTGCTCTCCCTCCTCCCTCGCCTGTCTTTTGCATATCCCCCTAAACACACATACACACACACACACACACACACACACACACACACACACACACTCACACACACACGCACACTGAGGCCCAGGCAGACACGGTAAGTTCCATGGGGACAGGATCCTGTCTGTCCTGCTCACAGACTCATCCCCAGAATACAGCAATGCATATCATGAGAAGCTCCATAAACACCCGTTAAAGGCAATAACTGGTAATAAAGGCTGAATATCTACCAGGTAACTCACCACTGTTTTCTAGAGTGGTTATTCCTGAAGCGTGTGATTATACGTAAGTTTTAAGTTTCTTCCTCTAATGTGTATGTATTTATGTATTTATTTATTTTTGAGAAGAGGGGATGGGAGGGGCACAGAGAGAGGAAGAAAGAGAATCCCAAGCAGGCTCCGTACTGTCAGTGCAGAGACTGACAGGGGCTTGAACCCACCCACTGTGAGATCATGACCTGAGCTGAAATTAAGAGTCAGATGCTTACTTAACCAACGGAGCCATCCAGGCGCCCCTTCTTGAAGTTCCTATATCCCTTTCCTCATTTTCAATGTCATCACATGTTAACAATCAGAAAACATTTTTAGGGGCACTTGGGTGGCTCAGTTGGTTGAGCATCTGGCTTCGGCTCAGGTCATGATCTCATGGTTCATGGGTTCGAGCCCCGTGTTGGGCTCTGTGCCTGACAGCTAGCTCAGAGCCTGGAGCCTGTTTCTGATTCTGTGTCTTCCTCTCTCTCTGACCCTCCCCTGCTCGTGCTGTCTCTCTCTGTCTCTCAAAAAACTTTTTTTAAATAAATGAATTTTAATAAGTGAAATTATATTTATTTAGTCTCTAATACACTTCTTCTATTCCCTTCTTTGGTTTACTAAACACAAAAGTGCACAAAATGAATAATGTTTCATTATGTATCCAAGTAGAATAGAACATCGAGCATTAAAAAAGAATAAAAGGATTCATTTTCTCAAGACAAGAAATGGGGCCCAATAATTCATAAATCTGATGGAAAATAAAACAAGCGTTGGAAAGAGAAAAAAGCCAAAAACACATCCTCATTGTTGGCAAAAAAAAATCTAATATAACATTCAAAATTCTTTCACTATATTATCTACTTAAAGAGAACTGTGGTTTGAACAATACAGTTAAACATTCCTTGGAAAACACAGAATAACAGTATCTTTCCACAGCACTGCCTCCTTCCTCACAGGGTCTGTACCCACCTTACAAAGACTTACAAGTTTCCACTGTTACCTAGGACCTTACGACTTTTTTCATTTAAACACATGTTCATCATAAAAAGAAGTCTGCAAATACAGTAAGGTATAAAAGAGAATTATTCATAATATCATCAGCAAAAAATAACAATGACATTATCTTGTATACTTCCATGCAGACCTGTGTATTTAGGATTCACCTGTATGAAAACCTACACACGTACAAAATGTGTACTTCAGCATATGTATAATATTGACTATATCTACTGTTAGATGCGGATTATACCTATTTTACTCCCCAGTTCCTTAGCATCCCTATCTATCTTAAAAAGAGGGAGATTAGGAGCTCCTGGGTGGCTCAGTCAGTTAAATGCCCGAGTTGATTTTGGCTCAGGTCATGATCTCACAGTTTTGAGATTAAGCCCCTCATTAGGGTCCGCAGGGATGATGGATTCTGCTTGGGGTTCTCGCCCTCTCTCTCTGCCTCTCCCCTGCCGATGCGCTTTCTCTCTCAAAATAAATAAATAAAACTCCCCCCCCCAAAAAAAAGGAGGGAGGCTAATAAGGATTAGCAGAAGTGGGCTGACAAGTCACTTACATAGAGTGTGTGCAGTGACTGTGAGTACTGTGTGTTTGTGTACACACGGATGCATGCGTGTGCAGATCTAAGAACACATGCACACCTCCTGCTGCATCTGAATTATGCACACATAGGGGTTTTAATCTCCTTGATTCCACTTCTAGAAGAGGTCCTATTTTGTTAATATCGACTCACTGCCTTATTGGGACAGTGGCTGTGTCGGTCACTTCCCGGCATTACCCTGCCATTAGTCATTACGTGACAGATCTGTGGTTTTTAAACATAAAGGTTCCAGAGCCTCAAATGGCTACAATTCTAAGTTATTTTTCCCAAATGCAAGCAGCAAAGACATGAAAGGAAAACTATCTTTTTAGACACAGGTGGATTTTTGTCCTTTACAAAACTAACGTAAGCAAGTAGCAAAAAATCCCATGCAATACAAAAGAGCACCGCCCTGGCAACCGAAAACAATCAGGGCCAGCCACCTGTTCCTTCTCGCTAAAGACACATGCTCAGGGAACACATGTGGGCTCTATTAGATGTCATTCCAACGGTCTTAACACTTTAGGTCTTGCTTCTTTCTAAAACACCGACTCCTTGCCTATTTGCCACGTCTGGTCCACCTTCCCACAGTCCCTGCAAACATGCGCAGTGAGGTCACTGTCACTCGAAAACACTGTGTGCTCTGGCTGGCGTCCCGCTGGTGGCCCTTTCCCTGCTCCCTGATGGCACTGGCCCGTCCCGCAGAGGCTGGCCAGCAAGCACAATGGGAACCAGACGCCGGTGGCTTTGGGGGCTCACTGGGAAATCATCAATGGGACTTGGGATTTTAAATGTGAAATCAAAGCACAATTTGAGGTGCAGCTTCTCTGGGTCCAGAAATTACATGTTTAAGTTGGTTCCTCAACTGAATCGCGGATGGCAGAGATTTTGTTAGAATATTTGAGGCCGGGGGCCCACAGAAGCTGAGCGAGGTATTGGCGTGGTAGCCGGCCAGGGCTGGATCATCTCGGGAGATGAGGCCGCTCGAGGGAGGAAGGAGGCTAACGGGGGTGGGGAGGGGGAGCAAGAAGCCCGGGGCCAGCTGCAGGGGCACAAACACCGCTTCGCCACCTGCTCTCCGTGCCTCGGCTGTCTCCTCCGTTATGTGAGCACTACTAGCCCCCAGAACGGCTAATGTTAAGAGAGAAAATACCGGTTCTGATGACGGCATGGAATAATCCGAACCTCTGTGGGTGTGAACCGGTGTGAGCACGTAGCACAACCATCTGACAGGTCTGGCCTAGCGACACACTCATGCTCTCGATGCGAAGTCCCACTCCTTGGTATGCACGTGACTGAAATGCATCCATGTGGTCAGGCCAAGACAGAACGCTCACGGTGGATGTGTCTGCAACAGCCCCAGGCAGGGCCCATGCAGACGCCCATACGGACAGTCAAACACACGGACTACTATGGATCAGTGAGAATACACAGTCCGTAACTACACATATCATATGGCTGAATCTCGAAACAATCCTGAGCAAAAGAAGCCAGACTCAAAAGAGACGATGTATGTATGAGTCGATCGCTCAAAAACAGGCAAACGACCCTGCACCAGAGGCACAGACGGGCCTCATCTCTGAGCAGCCATGACCAGAAGGGCTGAGAGTGGCTTCTGCAAGCGGTCACGTCCTGCTTCTCCACCTCGATGCTGGTTGCACAGGGGTGCTCGGGGTCGGGGGGGTCAAGCCTCCCTGGTTTCTCCTGGCACGGCTTCTCGGGGCCCGTCCTTAATTTCTTCTTCTCCTCATTTCAGTCCTGCTCTCCCTCTCCATTTATAATTCTATCCTTGATTTCATTCACTGCAGTTCTAAATTATCCCTCTTCCTCCCCCCAAACTCCGACCTACCATATATACACAAGGAGGTTAATTCTCCCCTGGTGATAATCCAGGGAAACAGGAAGCCGCCCCAGCGCCACTAAATGTAACTCACTGTTGTTCCAGCAGTGGCCGTAATTTACTCGTTAACCTATCATTAGTTGTTTTCATTTTTCTTATTAAATCGGATCTTTCAGGCCTGCATTTTTCAGCTCATATTTGAGCCCTTTTCATTAGCTCACTTTTCATTTGGGCTCATGCACAGAGGTCTAGAGTGAGGCCACACTGGATGTGACTGGCTAACCCCAGGCCCTCTGAGTAGTGACAGGCCTCAAATATGTAAGTGCTGGGGGGCCCACATCCCAGAGACCGGCTTGACTAAGGATAAAGAGCAGGTGTGCATTGGAACCCCGATTTGGAGGCCTCCCCCCAGCCTGAGACGCGGTTCGGGGGTGCTCTGGTACAGACATGTCCACACATTCTTGCCACTCAGAAACGGGGAGGTCAAGGACATGAGTAAAGTGTACCAGATCCCTGCCTCAGAGAGCTTGGTGTAAATAAAGCGTCAAGGACCCCGGCCCGTAAGAAAAGATTGCTTAATGCCAAAAGCACACCGGTCGTAAGGAACAACCTTGCTCTTGTCCTGGCAAACACGCGTCTTGCCCCAAGTGCGCTGAAGGCAGCTTTGTCTGTCTTTGGAAGATGAACACACCAGAGTCAGACCGCGGCTTCCGGGAAGGCAGCCAGATTCCTGCCCTGATTTTAAATATCCTGGCCGGAAAAGGAATCCTCGGCATGGGCGGACGTTACCACAGCCGTGGTCCGTCACGCCAAGCAGCGATCTGGCAAACAAGGGCAGGACGAAGGACGAGTCTGGTCTGCAGTGGCCTTTTCAGATTATCTGCTGGTCCTTCAAGCTAAACTGTCCAAGGACCCACAAGGCTCTAGTCTCTCTTTTTACAGTTTACTCCTTGGGTCTGTGCAAAACACCAATGCCTTAGACAGTCATCTCCAGCAGGAGGGTGAAAACGTCCTGCCAGTAGGCAAGGGGCAGGCTGCCCACGAGCTCCAGAGGCCCTTCTCAAGTCTGAGATCCACTGGCTGACAGCACCGGATGATCTCACGGGGGCTGGAGCACGGTGGCCAGGGGGCAAGGCTCGGAGAGACGGGCAGGTCTGGGCTTGACCACCAGCCCTGCCACTTGGGGCCGAGGGACTCTGCATCAGTGAGTCCTTCCCTGCTTCTTCCTTCCCTGCTTCTTCAGTTGTAAATTGGGGACAATAAGGCCTAACCTCACACAATGTAAGGGAGGACTCAGTTAGGCCAAGTCCATAAAGGGCTGAACTAAGCCACACCGCAAACGCGGTGGGCTTCGGGGTTAGGGGTGTGGAGAATGACAACCTGGATGTGGTCGTTACTTAACTTCAGAGCACAGGAGATAAACACATATGCACATCACCCACATTTATACACTCATGGCTAAATACATGTCACGCGTGCGTAGAGCCCTGGGAAGACCCCGCCAGGAGCCTCACCCGCCACACCGTAACCGCATCGCTACTCGCCACTGTCACGGCATCTGCCTTCGGATTCTGGCCGTGCTTCCCATCTCTAGACTTTCCGTGTGAGCCGCCCGGACGGGCACTCAGACATGGCCAGTACGAACGTCCAGAGAGACCTCTGTGTTGGAGAACCTCTGCCCATCCCTGCCCCTTTCTTTGATATAAGAAACAGGCGGCTCGGCTTATCGAGTCTTAAGAATATTTGTGTCTTTACGGACGGCTACCATCATCGTGGAAGCAGCTAATCCAGCATCTCGAGTCCAGCTCGGAAGTGCGCATTTATGAGCTTCTGTAGACGCTTTAAGAGGATTCGCTTCCACTGCAAACTTGATAAAATCTCTTCCCTGATCCCGTCCAGCACCTCCTGTAGTCATAAGCACTTCTGTTAGCAGTGGTTACCAGCGCACCACATCGTGCTGGCTTTCGGAGACGGTGGGGTCATGCTGGCGCCTCGGACCTCTGGGGGGCCTCCAGTGGCTGTCACTCAGTCCCTCCCGTCTGCGTCCAGCCCCACGAATCCCCAGCGCTCCTTCGTAGAGGTCGCACTGGCCATACTGGCTTCTGTGGTTCTGTCTCCTCCCATGAGGGGGCTGTACCTAGTGCCAGTGTCCCCAAGCCCGCCAAAGGGAATGCGATTCAGAATCAGAGACTGGAATTTTTGGGACTCTTGGGAAAGCTCAAAATCGTACATTTCTTTAAAAAAAACTTCCAACATTCTTCACACTCTCTACTCAGTACCACGGGTATCTAAAAACTGTGTTTAACAAAAACGAATATTCACTTTACACAGGACTGTAGTCTGTGCCAAATACTCAAACACTGGAAAACAAGAGTGAACAGTACATGGTGGTATATGAACAATGAAACATTTGGATCTTCTGGCAAAGTTAACAATTCCACATGGATTTAAGGTTGAACTGGCCAAAGGGATTTGTTTTGTTTCACAAACTTGTATCTTGAAACCTCACTCAAGGAATTTGATTGAAGTACACTATGCCTTTACATTTTTCTTCTAATTTTTTATATTTTTATTTTTGAGAGACAGAGAGAGACAGAGCATGAATGGGGGAGGGGCAGAGAGAGACGGAGACAGAATCTGAAGCAGGCTCCAGGCTCTGAGCTGTCAGCACAGAGCCCGACACGGGGCTCGAACCCACGAATCGTGAGAGCATGACCTGAGCCAAAGTGGGACGCCTAACAGACTGAGCCACCCAGGCGCCTGACTTTACATTTTTTGATATTTATTCTATTTGCAAAAAATGACTTAGGTTCACAGCAGCCAGGGCCGTAGACCCACACCAATAACACAGAAAGAGTCAGAGGCAAGAATGACCATGGAGACCATAACTGCTTCCCTCCTGGCCGCCCTGTCCTGTCCCCAGGACTGCTGGCCGTCACCTTCAACGTCGTGTGCCCGTGGCTCCTGATCCTGGCCCTGCTTGCCCTCAGTGGACTCCTCCTAATAACCTCTCTCCACTGACTGGTGAGTTTCAATTCTCACAGGAAAATATAACCCTTCCTCCTATTTCCATGAGGCCACTAATGAGTTTTCTAGGGATGTGGGAAAGTGTGCAAGTACCCTGAGTGATACTGGGAAGGAATCCCCAGGCAGAGACACGTGCCAAGGCTCCCAGTGGGGATGCCTCTCCTCATCGCTTCCCACACAGCTACTTCCCCGACTTTTGACCTCACTTCCCCCCCCCGCCCCCGGCCCTGAAACTACAGGAAGGCCCCTGCCCTCTTCCTGACTCCTGGGCTGACAATTCACTCAGGTCATGAGCGTGCCTTATTCTCTAACTCCACTGTTCTCTGAGCACCGACCGTCTGGCATTTCCAGCATCCTTCTGGCCTTGTGCCCCAGCAGCCCCCAGTCTTTGACAACTGACCATCACTCCAACTGTGCACAAACTGCTGGCTGAGACTTTCCGGCCCCTCGAGACCCACGTCACTGCCGCCTCAGCCCATGAGCCCTGTCCCAGCGCTGCCAGAGTTCTAAACTGAGGGCCAGGCGCTGGGGACAGAGCGTGTGTGCACACAAGCATACGGAGCGCGATCTGAACTCAGGACACGTGCTGTTCTAGACAGGGAGCTGTGTGCCCCGTGTCCCAGTTAACGCCTGAGCAGAGAGCAACGCCGGTGGAGACGGGCATGCTGGCGCTGAGGCAGGTCGGGGGTGACACAAAACAGCCCCGGGCACCGGGGCAGGGAAGAGAGGGAGAAGGAAGCACAAGCTCGGGTTTCTTCCTCTTGTTTCTAAGGGTCACCTCACTTGTACTCACCGTGTATTTTTAGTCTCCACACCTTGGGAACACACCAATCCCATCGTGTCTGGCCCCTGAACCACATAACCACGTAACAACCGCCTGGCAAAGACCCTGTTCCGCCACTGCCTAGGGACCTTCCCGCCTGTGTTCAGCGTGTTCTCCCTCACACCCTGTCCCTGGACGACGTTAAACTCAACCGTTTATCCAGAAGCTCCTGCCTCGTGATGTCCGGGTTCATCCGCCGTCACGGAGGCATCCCTGCCACTTGGTTCTTGGCTTTTTTCAAAAGGACTGCTGTCGCTTCAGCTTAGAAGAGAGGCAGTTTCCACCTGCTCTGCCCATTTCTCTGGTGGGGCTGCCTTCGGATCACATCTCTCCAGGGTCTCCGTGGTGGAGACTTCCTCTGAACAACACCTGGATTGTTCTATCGCTGCCTCTTACCCTCAAGTCCCGGCTGATGCCTCGCCGGAGACAGCTAACGCTTCTCATCTGGGAGGACAAGTCCGATTTTTAAATAGAATAAGACTGCCTCAGGGATGGCCGCCCTCTGCTTCTTCCCCAGCTGGACTCCAGAGCCAGGTTCTTGGTCCGGAAACACCTCACCAGATCCTGCAGCCCAGCGCAGGCAGGCATTCAGAGGAAAGAAGAAAAGTAGCAGTCCTCTGTTCCCTTTGGGCCAGTCTCGTCATCCACTGGGCAGTCCGCGGCTGCCGGCGCCGTGGTGATCCTGCCTGCTTGGCACGCCGGCCATGACCGCCCTCCTCCAGCTCCCAGCCCGGGCACCCTGGGCTCGCTGCAACCTGGGCATGGCGCTTCTTCATGCCTGCAGCCTGGGTCTCAGGTGTGACCATACACACCCCACCTTCAGAAAAGACACGCATGACAAGTGAAGTCCACCAGTGTCTCCTTGCTCCAGGAGCTCAGGCATCTCTAGAAGACTCCACACGCCATGCGTCCCGGGCCTGCTTCCCTGGGAGGCCAGAGCCTGTGTACTTTCAGGCACAGTAAGGAACCAGCTGCTGGCATCCAGTGATGTTGGCTGACCGGCATCCTCAGGGAAGACACAGGTAGGAAGTACTGCTAGAGCACAAAGTAGCCAACGTACGGCAGGACACACATTGCTGCTGCTGCATACACCGCGCCTCCGACTTTTCTCCAACACACATGCTGAGTGTCAGCCCCGGGTACTGAGTCAGTAGGTCTGCAGCATGAGAATGTCATTTCCAACAAGTTCCCAGATGGTTCTGATGGCGCCTTCTAGGTACCAAAAAAACTTTATTTACAAGAACAGGTGGCAGTCCAGGTGTGGCCCACGAGGCCATAGTTTGCCAACCTCTGTACTAAAAGGTCCCTCATGCTGAGCTATTACGTTTTCAGTGATGGTTGATGAGGCAAGAAATCAGAAAGCTAAGAGTCCATATTGCTGCTTCTGGATTCACCTAGTTTGCCAGAGGGTCACTTATTCTAAAGCAGTTCTAGAGATTCTGTGTTTTCTGTCCTTGTTTAAAATCTGGTCTACATATTTTTAGCGGTAGCACCATTCATGCAAATGTAACTTTAACTTTTATATGCAAATTATGATTGCTTTCACATATCCAGTTCAGAAGCTTGGGCCAGTGCTCTGAGTCTGGCCCGACACTGGGCAGCGTCAGAGCCTAAGACAGACCCCAGCGGTGGAGAGCAGCCTCAGTGCCGTTAGCTACAAGAGTGGAGGGAGGACTGAGTGGGTTCTCAGGATCCACTGTGGGACTCTCTGACCTCTCTGGCCCTGCGCACACTAGGTCTGCAGACACTGATGAGACAGATAAGACTCATTCTGAAGACACAGACTGAGGGACGTGAGTACCAACTTCCAATTTGGAGACATTTTCCAAACTCATGTTCTTCTCCATGATGGGTGGCTGTTAATACCCTGGTGCTGGGCTCTTCCCACAGGATCCCACTGCCTCCCCATGGTGGACTGCGGTGTTGGATTTTTTCTATATCCTTACTGAGTAGCTGCCTAGTTGTTCTGTTAACCGCTGAGAGAGGTTACATCTCTCCAATTGTTGACTTTTCTATTTCTCGTTTCCGTTCTACCAGCTTTTGGTCTACGTATTTTCAAGCTCTGTTGTTTGGTATGCACATTTAAGATTCCTATGTCTTCTTAGTAGGTCAACCCTTTCCTCATTATGTAATGCCTTCTTCCTCTGGTGATTTTCTTTGCTCTGAAATATAGCTTATCCATTATAATACAGCCACTCCTGGTTCTTTTTTCATGTTTATTTATTTTTGAGAAAGAGAGAGACATAGCATGAGCAGGGATGGGGCAGAGAAAGACGGAGACACAAAATCCAGAGCAGACTCCAGGCTCTGAGTTGTCAGCACAGGGCCTGATGCAGGGCTCGAATTCAGGTGAGGTGAGATCATGTCCTGAGCCAAAGTTGGATGCTTAACTGACTAAGCCACCCAGGTGCCCCCATTTTTTTTATTGTTTGGCATGATAGATCTACTTTCACTTTCAACCTGCCCATATTATGTTTAAAGCTGGTTTCTTATAGACAGCATACCTTTGGGACATGTCTTTTTATCCACTTTGCTAACTTGTGTCTTTAATTGGTGTACATAGGCCATTTATATTTAATGTAATTATTGATATGTTAGGGCTTAAATTTGCTATTTTTTTTCTGTTTATTCTCTCAAGTCTCTATTTTCATCGCCCTGTCTTCCTACAGGTTACTTGGGCATTTTGCAGAATTTCATTTTGACTTATCTAATGTTTTTGTACTGTTATGTTTGTATAACTTTTATAGTGGTTGGTAGGTATGACATTTTATATATACAAAACGTAATACTCTCTCCTGATGTAGTCATTTTACCTGTTCAGGGAAATATATTAATCTTATCTCCCTTTAAGTCCTTCTACCCTGTTTACAGGATAATTGCCTTAAATATTTCCTCTACATACATTAAGCGTCACATCAAACAATGGTATAATTTTGTTTCAACTGTCAAGGATTATTTAAAAAACATTTATCAGAGGATAAAAACATCTATTATATATGTTTCTATTTTTGCTTATCTAATTCCTTTTTTCTGATGTTTTAAATGTACTTCTTTTATCACTTCATTTCTGCATAAAGAACTTTCTTTAGCCAGTCTTTAGTTTTTCTTCACCTGAAAATGTCTTAATTTTCCTTTCATCCTTGAAGATTTTTCACTGTGTATTAGATTCTGGGTTGAGAGTTCTTCCTCTCAGCATTTGAAAAATAATGTACCACTTCTGGGGCGCCTGGGTGTTCAGTCAGATTAAGCGTCCAGCTTCGGCTCAGGTCATGATCTCACAGTTCGTGGGTTTGAGCCCTGTGTCAGGCTCTGTGTTGGCAGCTCAGAGCCTGAAGCCTGCTTCAGATTCTGTGTCTCCCTCTCTCTCTCACCCTCCCCTGCTCACGTTGTCTCCCTCTCTCTCAAAAATAAAAAAAACATTTTAAAAAAATTAAAAAGAAAAAAGAAAAGGAATGTGCCTCTTCTTCCTGGTCTACATGGTCTCTGTTGAGAAATTTGCTGTCATTCTAATAGTGTTTTCCTTGTATGTAAGGGGTCATCTTCCTCTGGCTGTTTTCAAGACTTTTTCTTTCCTTTAGTTTATAAGTTTGTCTTGTGATGTGTCTTGGTGTGAGTTTCTTTAAGTTTATCACGTTTTAAATTCTATCAGTTTCTTAAATATGTAGGTTTGTGTTTCTTAACAACTTTGGGAAGTTTTCAATCATTATTTCCTCAAGTACTTTTTCAGCCCTCTTTTGCCTGAAACTCCGATAACATGAAAGTTAGATACCATATTAAAGTCCCACAAGCCACTGAGGCTCTGTTTGTTTTTTAGTTTCATTTTGCTTTGTCTTTGTTTTCACATTGGTAATTTCTTTTGTTTTATCTTCCTGCTCATTGACTCTTTCCTCTATTCTTTCGTTCTGTTTCTTGAGCTTCAGTTACTATATTTTTCAGTTCAAAAACTTCCATTTTGTTCTTCATCATATCTTCTATTTCTTTGCTAAAACTCTGTAGTTCTTTGCGAGGTTTTTTGTTTTGTTTTGTCTGTCTGTTTCTAACACGTTCAGAACCGCTGACACACCATTTTTGTCAAGGCTGCTTCAAAACACTGCCTGGCATTCCGATCACATCCGTCATCTTAGTGTTGGCGTCCACTGATTGTCCCCTTCATTCAGTTTGAGATGTTCCTGGTTCTTGGAACGCACTTTTTTCTTTACTGAAGCCTATACATTTTTGCATTATGTTCTCAGAGTCTAGGTCTTATTTAAATCTGTTTTAGCTGGCTTTGATCCCAACGTGGCACTGTTGCTGCCCGACAGGGGGAGAAATGTAGGTTCCCTGTGTGACTTCTGCTGGCACCCAGGGAGGGGGCCCCTCACGGCTGCTGCGGAGGAACCACAGCTCCCCCAATGGTCTTCAGTAAGTCCCAGGGTGGACGGCCTCATTATCTCTGCCGGTGGGGAAAGTGCTGACGCTTCACTCCTTCACAGCCACCACCACCACCACCACGGACGGGATGCGGAGAAGCACCAGGTACGTGTAGAGGTCTGGCTCCCCACAGGGCCCCACTTACACCACAAGAGAGGTGGGGGCTCACTAGTGGCCACCGAAGCTAAGGGTTCCAGCCCCCTACTGGGCCTTCTCTGGGCGGGGCTGGGAGCCCTGGGTATCTTTCTGTGTTTGGATGGAGGATAGCAGGTGCTGTCTACAAGTTTTCCGTCTTGTTCATCCACCCCTTCCGGGGCCTTTGGCTTTTGTTGGGTGGTTTTGTTCCGTGGGAGGGTTGGGGCTTTTCTTATCTGTGACCATCGCATTTCCAGGCTGACAAATATTTTACTTCCAATTCTCAGATATACATGAGGCACAAAGAAAACCCAGGGAAGTCACCGCTGTGTCATTCCTCGGCTCCAGGGTCACTTAGCCAGTCTGCTCAGTCACTTTTCACCGTCTTCTTCCCTCTGTCTAGATACGGTGCCCAGCGTTTTCAGTTGTGCTTGGCAGAAGCAGAAATCAGCCAGCTGCTGGCATCGGCACAACAGCCCTAGAGCTGGGCTATCAGCTCCCCCAGGAACATGCATGAATCTCCTAACAAAGGCTGCAAATCCATTTCCCAATTTTCAAAATCAGATGCCTTAAAAACCGAATTTATTTTAAACCATGATTATTTGCATTTAAACAATACAGGGGGTTTGAATGAAACCTTGGCAGTAGGTGGGGGTTGTGGAGGGTAGCTCTCCTGACATTTACGTGAATGCCTCAGTGCACTGCCACGCAGAGCAAACATGAGACACAAGGTCATGGCTGAGGAAACAGGGTGCGGCCCGTGCTCACTCACCAGGTGCCTAAGGCTGCGCGCTTCGCGCCCAGGACTTGAGTCCTCGTCTCTAAATCGAGCAGGCTATGCTTGAATTCAGGGCCGACCTCTGCGATCTATTTGAGCCCTTAACCCCATCATTTATTCTAGAATATTTTCTTTCCACTTCAGAGAGGAAACAGGTTTGACAACGTCAGTTCTAGGGACGGGCTTCTTAAAGTAAAGCTTTTCCAGCAAGAGGCATCCTTCGCCATTCCCAATAATGGCAACAGAGGACCAGGATCACCTCTGTATCAGGTGGCTTCTGAGCACATCAGAGATACTGAGGCCTCTGACGGGACAGGAGGGCACAGAGTGCCTTCGGAGTAAAGGGACTAGAGGGCGGGCCCTGGACCGTCACCGGTGGCTCTGCGACACCCAGGATTTTGGAAACCACCTTCGAGAAGAAAAACAAACACTCAGTGGCGGCGTCTACGGTCAGCAATAGGCCCGCGGGGCGCCTGCCTGGGCACAGGGCTTCCGCTTTATGTTTCAAAGCTTCCCTTTCATACTTAGGCTGTCAACGCAGAAAGTGTGATTTTTCTCATAAATCCACCCTTCATGGGCCCACTGAGCCATTTTCTACTTCATACAGAAATACTTTGTGTCTACAATCAGAAGGAAAAGAAGCCACTAGAGAGTCCTACAGAAGGAATGCGAGGAATCGAACCATACAGAGCAACTTCCCTAAGGAAAAAGGAGTCAGAGTGTCCAAATCTAAGGGAAGAAAGTCTCCTTTGCCACGGTGGGTTAGTACTCGAGTGAATATACAAAATGGAGAGGGACATCAAAGGCCCACATAATTAGTATTTTTGGAAAGACATACACCGTATGATTTCATTCATACGGGGCACGTAAGCAAAACAAAAGAGCCAAGGGGAAAAAAGAGAGACGGAGGCAAACCAAGGACCCGACACTAGCCACAGAGAACAGACATGGTTAGCAGAGGTGGGCTAGGTGACGGGGGACAAGCGGGGCACCCGTCAGGAGCACCCGTGCTGCACGGAAGTGCCACACCCCCATCTTGCACATCTGAGCAGTGCGCCACATGTTAACTCCCTGGAACTTAAATAAACACTTACTTCAAAAGGTCCAGAACATTAAGCACCGGCTCTAAAACAAATGGGAGCGTTCCTTTCTCCCCATTGAGAATCATCAATAACAAAACACGGAAGAATCTTGCTTTAGGAAAAGCCAAGCCAGAAAACCATCTGAAAGTATTAGGCAGATCTGAAAATACAAACGCAGCTAGGATGATTTACCTCCTGCAGCAGATGAACCGGCCCAAAGCCAAAGCCACTAACAGGTGTCCTGAGTCCTTCCTGTGTCCCAAATCTGTCCGCAAGGCTGTCCAGGTACGAACTCCTGGAGCCCGTGCAGCCCTCCACAGAGCACCTGCACCATTCTCACTGCACGGCGGGAAAAGCAGAGGCGCAGATGGAGGGGCACGACCACGGTCACGTGTCAGGGGAGGCTTTCTCGGCTAGAACGCAAACTTTCATTCTCGTATTGTCAACGAGACACGGAGTGCGACGCAGCATCCGGCCTCGCGTACCTCCCCCAGGCTGCTGCTCGGAGGTTCACGTGAAATGGATAAACACTGTGAGGGACGGAGGATCAAACACACAGGCAACAGTGGAGTTCAAGAGTGCTCTCTCCCTCTCTCACCACACGTAACTGAAGCCAGCAGACAGCGTGGGCCATCGTGCTCTACTTCAGGACCACACCCAGATGTTGTCTACACTTTCACAGGAACAGAAGCTTCTAGAATTTTGTTCGGGACCACCACCCCCCCGACCCCAGTTGGACAGACCTAGTTGTTGGGGGCCGATCCAGGCAAGGGAAGGAATGGGGAGGACATGAGAGCAGGGTAGGGCAAGGCCACATGGCGAAAGCCCAGGGCCTGGGGAAGTGTGGGTCCTCCTGCGGCTCAGAGATGCAGCTCCGGGAGGGTCACGAGCCACAGCCCCCGGGCAGCGTGACGGGACCTTGCCTGAGCCTCGCTTCGGGGCAGGGTGGCAATCTGGCAAGAGCACTCAGGGGGACTCCAGCAGGGGTGGGTAGGGTGGTTG
The DNA here is from genome assembly GCF_006229205.1 of Suricata suricatta. Taxonomy (NCBI): domain Eukaryota; kingdom Metazoa; phylum Chordata; class Mammalia; order Carnivora; family Herpestidae; genus Suricata; species Suricata suricatta. The sequence continues at coordinate 150,156,262 of NC_043704.1, forward strand.
GGTGGGGAGCTGTGCAGATGGGGCTCCGAGAGCAATATGGAACCGTGTCTGTGCAGCCAGCGGCCAGGAGCAGCCTCGGGAGGTGAGGGAACGGAGGCTCCAGACACGTTCTACAGCTCCGTCCATCTCCTCCTGGACAAGGAGCAGGTCTTGGTGGCTGTGACACGCTCAGCCCTGAAGACATAAAAGTCAAGCGAAGCATTACCTCGTGGGAGATGAGCAGCGTGACACCAGCATGGCTCCGAGGGTAGACCATACACAGACACGGGGGGAGCCTGGCAGAGGCAAAGGCGACATTCCATCCAGAACTCACCCCAAGGCAGCCCCGAACCCAAGACACGGCCAACTCACTGGGCACGTCGGCATATCGGGACCCGGAATCCGTGCAGACACGCAGGAGCTGGGCACTCTGGGTGTGGCCGCCGGCATGGGGAGCAGAATCAGCCAGCACAGGACACCTGACTCCTAGGCCTGCACCCATGGATAGTTAATGCAGAATGGGAGCTGTGAGTCAGGCCAACAGGGGCCAAGGTGAGCTGCCGAAGGCCAGGACTGGAGGTGCACTGGGGCTGAGCTCTTCTTGGAATTCGAGGCCTGGCTCCAATTTCCAGCAAAGGCATCTCTACCCTGGACCAGGAGTCTCCCGTCTGGGTGAAGCAGCCCATTAGAAGCCACCTATGGAAGACTATAGATGCTGGCGAGGGTGTGGAGAAATAGGCACCCTCCTGCACTGTTGGTGGCAATGTAAACAGGGGCAGCCGCTCTGGAAAACAGTGTGGAGACTCCTCAAAAAACCATCCATAGAACTCCCCTATGACCCAGCAATAGCACTGCTGGGGATTTACCCAAGGGGTAGAGAAGTGCTGATGTATAGGGGCACATGTACCCCAATGTTCATAGCGGCACTTTCTACAATAGCCAAATCATGGAAAGAGCCTAAATGTCCATCAACTGATGAGTGGATCAAGAAGATGTGGTATATATTCACAATGGAGTGCTACATGGCAATGAGAAAGAATGACATATGGCCATTTGTAGGAAAGTGGATGGACCTCGAGGGTGTCATGCTAAGTGAAATAAGTCAGGCAGAGAAGGACAGTTCCCATGTGTTTTCACTCATAAGTGGAACAGGAGAAACTTCACAGAGGACCATGGGAAGGGGGGGAATAGTTGGAGAGAGGGAGGGAGGCAAATCATGAGAGACTACTGAACACTGAGAACAAACTGAGGGCTGATGGGGGAGAGGGGAGGCGAAGGGGGTGATGGGCATGGAGGAGGGCACTTGTGGGAAGAGCACTGGGTGTTACATGGAAACCAACTCGACAATAAACTAGAAAAGAAAAGAAAAGCCACCTGTGGGTCAAACAGGCTGTTCATGGATTTCCTTATGAATGTGTCAGCTTAGGGACCACTGGCTTTAGGAGGGAAGGGAAGGCAGCTGCTGGCCACCAAGGCCACATCCAGAAACGGAAGAAGTTCACGGAACATTGAAGTCCATCCAGCAACACGGCACAGAGGGAGGAAGTACAAGAAATTCTGATCTCCATGCTGTCCCTCTGTGCTCAACAACTCTGTGCTTCTGGTGGACTGAGTATGTATGGACGTGCACTCCTGTGGCTGAAGTAGCTGTGGAAACGTGCCTCCCTCTCTTTCTAGTTCTGAATTCTGGGCACACCCAATGCCAAAGAACCGCCTTCCGCAGCCAGAGCCCTAGGAATGCGGGCTCGGCCAGGAATCTGCGCCAAAAAGCTTTATCACAGCCCCACAGAGCTGACGCTCTGACATTTGCAGTGGAAAAGTAAATACGATCAGGAACTTACAACCAAAAAGCAGCCTCCTAAGAATCTGTTATTAAGGAATATGGGCTTACGGGGAGAACGGGACCAGAACCTCCAGATCAGTCACGGCACATCTTTGAAGGGCCAAGTCTAAAAGTGGATAAAAGCTTTAGTATCATTCCCTGTTACATCACAACCACATCTGCAGCGTCCAACTCTCCTGGCCATTCCGAAAGGCAGGCCCCACGGGCAAATATACCATCATTTAATTTTATGGGGCCAGAGACATTATAAGGCCATTCTGAAGCCACATGTTATTTCCAAGGTCAAGACATACTTGGTTGACCATTAACTTCAAAGAAACATCAGAGGGTGTCTTCCGTCCTGAGGCGAGCAAGCTGTCCGCAGCGAATGGACCATGAACACAACCCCCTTCCCTTTTAAACTGCGTAGTGAGGCCCGGTCCAGGGCAGTATTCTGAGACCACATTCACAGGATGGACGCGACAAGACTTGAAAGCAAAGGTCAATGTACAATTTGGTAGCTAAGACATTGCCTGGATCCTTCACATACCTAAAAATCCCATGTGGAAAAGCACTAGCCCCAAACAACATTGAGGAAGAAATCTTCCTTTTTGGTCTTATAAATTCCAAACTGCTTAACCGAACATTTCAAACCAGTGTTATCCAATAAAAGCTTAATGTGAAACATGTATATGGAATGTTCTAGCAATCACATTAAAAAAAAAAAAAAAACAAAAAAAGACAGGAGGCACCTGGATGGCTCAGTCGGTGAAGTGTCTGATTTTGGCTCAGGTCATGATCTCATGGTTTGTGAGTTCGAGCCCCGCATTGGGCTCTGTGCTGACAGCTCAGAGTCTGGAGCTGCTTCAGATTCTGTGTCTTTCTCTCTGCCTGCCCCTCCCCAACTCGTGCTCTGTCTCTGTCTCTCTCAAAAATAAATAAAACATTAAAAAAAACACAGGGTGCCTGGGTGGTTCAGTGGGTTGAGCATCCGACTTAGTTTCAGCTCAGGTCATGATCCCCATGATCTTGCTGTTCACAGGATCAAGACCCGCGTCAGGGTCTGCACAGGCAGTGCAGAGTCTGGCTGAAATCCTCTCTCTCTCCCTCTTTTTGCCCCTCCCCCACTCTCTCTCTCTCCCAAATAAATAAAAACATTTAAAATAAATAAATAAAAACAAACAATGGATAAAATTAATTTTAACTGTGTTTTTATTTAAAATGTAATTTTAGATACATTTAAATTTGTTTTCAATATAAAAATTATGGCTGATATATTTTATAGCCTTTTTTCACACCAGCTCCTTGAAATCTAGAGTGTACTTAACACCTGGATGACATCTCAATTGGGACAAGCCATACTTAAAGTGCCCAATGCCACAGGGGACTAATGACCACCATGCTGTCGCAACTACCCTTCCCCACATCCTAACTGAAGCTTCAGGAGTTTCCCGCCCCAAAAGGCACCGTTTTAGCAAGCACGGGCACCAGATTTCCTACGACGGCCCTAAGTCCCCGCCTGTGTCCCGTGGCGCCCGGAGGCCTTGCTTCGATGCCACGGCAGGGTGCTGCCTGCTGTCCTGGGTACTTGTCCCGGCTCTGGGGTGACGCCGTGTGGGCTTGACTTTACCTGTCACCATGTACAACCAGAGTCAGTTACTGAACATCTTTTTGGATCCTCAGTTTCCCCCTTTTGGCAATGGATGAGAAAGCCTTTCTCTGAGAGTCACTAGAAATAAGAGGGGGTGACATTCATGGAGTGCCACACTATGTCCCTGATGACCAGGAACAGGGGAAGCAGAACTACTGCCCTCCTCCACAGCCCCCACAGGGCCGGTGCGAGGCTGAGAAAATGCACCTGGACTACTTCGCCCAGGATGCTTCCTGTTACCCAGACCGGTGTTTCAACCCACTTAAAAAAATCCTGTCTTTAAGAATCAGATCAAAAAGTACCTCTCTTCAGGAAGTCTTCCTTTCTCCTGCCTTCCACCGAGAGTTAAGTTTTCCCATGGGTCTGCCTTGATGTTTTTCTTTTTTCTTTTATTTTTTGAACATTTATTTATTTTTGAGAAAGAAAGAGACAGTGCGAGCAGGGGAGGGGCAGAGAGAGAGGGAGACACAGAATCTGAAGCAGGCTCCAGGCTCTGAGCTAGCTGTCAGCACAGAGCCCGACGCGGGGCTCGAACCCACAAACTGTGAGATCATGACCTGAGCCGAAGTGGGACGCTTAACCGACTGAGCCACCCAGGCGTCCTTGATGTTTTTATTTCTTACTCTCTAGAGCATCCTAATTATACAGGTGAGTCTTAGCCTACCTTCTGGACTATTCCTCAAGAGTTAAGGCACTTATTAAATTCATAAACCTCTCCCTCTCTTCCTCTGCCCTTTCCTTCCCTTCTCATTTGCCCAGGAGGGTCCTGACATTAAGTCCATGATTTCGAAATAAATGAATGCAACAGCTTTGAATTAGTATATTTGACCCTTTCATTATTAACAAAAACTCTAATAATAAGTAAAAAGGAGATTTTTGAAAACAATCTTGGGAGATCTCCTCTAGTTTGAGATTGATCCTCTGTACCCTGCCCCCCCCACTGTCTGAGGTCCCCACGCTGCCGCCACAGGCCTCCAGCCTCTCTCCCACGTCTCCTGGTTCTGACTCTGCCGAGGCCTTCCCCATCACAGAGGGACGTTCACACGGAGCCATGCCAGACCTCCCACTGCACTGTTAAATGCACCTGCTCTGGGCTCTCTGCTTGCAGGGCCCTGCCAGGTGGCTGGCCAGCCAACCGGATCTCTCGATGCCAAGGAAGGAATTCCTGCCATCCGCTCTGAGATGGCAGATTCATTAACTAGAAAGGTCAATGCCACAGTGTCGGTGTGACATCTCAAGAGCCACAAAGGCCAGTGCGGAGACGTCAGGCAGGCCACTCCATGAATGCTCAGTTGTTTCATCAACCATAGGGCACATTTATTTCAACGGAGTCAAGACAAGGCCATCCGACTTCCAAGTCCAGAGGCGGATGTAACCAGGGGTATTTGCTAATTCATTAGCTCAATTTAAGCGTCCCAGCCAAAGACACTGAGAACAAAGGCGTTTTACTTTCTGAAAAAGAAACTTCTTGAAAACTTAAGTACTTGTAATAAAACTTTAATTTGTTTTTTAAAATTAAAATGAATTTTGAATGAAGAAAGATCACTAACTCATTTTATTAAAAGCACTGTGTTCTTTCTACTTTAGAAAATGATGGTGACGAATCCTCAGAGGAGTATGTGTATAATAGACTAGAAACACAAATTATTTCTAGCCTGGGGAGACGCTTCAGTTCCTACAGTGGTGCCTCCTCTCACATCGGGCAATTCTTACTTACGTCCTCAGGACAGATGTAAGACTTGGACTTGACCTGGACTTGGACTTGACGCTTGCAGGGTGGAGCACCGCCCTCCCCATGGGGTCTCCTGAGCAGCGGAGGCCCTGGGGGCAGCAGGACCGCAGGTGCATGGGGTGCCCTCTCCTCACGGCAGGGAAAGGGGGAGAAGCCTGCACACGCCATCACCACGCCTCCCCGACAAAGGCGGCAGGAAGTGCTCTGCCTCCCTTCTTCCTTCCTCCCGCCCTGCCCGCCTGGCCCCGCGCTGTGTGGCAGGCTCAAGCAGACTGTCAGTTCAGCAAACGCTGACAATTCATGGCCATTTCATTACCTCTCACCCCTGCTCCACCCCAGACAAGTCCGCTGGAGCCCTGGCAAATGTTTGGAAGTTCTCCAGATGCCGCCACGTATTAAATGAAACCGCAAAGGCTGTGGCCGTCTCATAAACGCCTCCAAGACTCATTTGACACCAGAGTTCCAAGCAATTAACATTCACTTTTAAAGCCACTTTGTAAACGTACCTGACAATATAAAATCATAGGGTATAAAGTAAGCTGCGACTATGTGTCTAGAGATCTTTCCGTGGTATCTTCCAAGACATGAGGGGCCAGAGGGCAGCAGACTGGGAGCCCTGGCTCTGGGAACTTCGGGTCCTGGCCAGACTCTCCCACCCTCTGCCTGTGCACCCTGCTCTTCAGCTGTGGGGTCAAGGGCAGGGAATAATGGACCCTCGGGCACCTATGAGCTCCCAGAAACCGTATTCATCAGAGCAATACTAGAATATGCTGCTGTAACAAATAAACCTAGAGGCCTTAGTGATTTAACCCAACAAAAGTTTCTTTCTTTGTCACGTAAAGTCCCCTTCTGGTCATCACAAACTCTGTTCCATCCAATGTCCTGGGGGTTGGGCGCCATCCATCCAGTGGCGCCGTGTCTCCACATGAGGCCTCCACCGCCCCCACCGCCGGCAGGCAGGGGGTACAGAGGAACATCAGGTTTGAAGCGCCCTGGCCTGACAGTGACGCCTACCCTTCCTCCCACGGCCCGGTGGCTGGACCTGGTTACATAGTCTTGACCTAACCGCAGGGGACGCTGGGAAATGTGCAGGAACACACGAAATACTCTCTATCTCCACCATACAGAGGATATTTCATTTATTTATTTTACCCATTTAATCTGTTTATCTGAGCAGATATTAGCAGAACATCATAACATGCTACAGAAGAAAAAGAAGTCCTTACAATTAAGTATGCCAGGAACATAGAAAGGCAGATGGAGAAAAGGGAAAACCAAGCCAAATGCCCAATACTCAAGAAAACACAGCCCGAGTAGGGACAAGAGACGTGTCTGGGGCTGTGCCCTCTGCAGGCTCCCATGGATGCCAGGCCCCCAGGTCTGAGGCACACGGGAAGCATGTGGAGTCCAACGAAGAAGGCAACCAGCCTTGGCCATCCCTACCCCCAGCCGCATTGCACTGTGGTGGTCCGTCTGCTAGTCTGCCTACAGCCGAGGAACTATATTTAGCACTTCTTCCTCCAATAAGGGCCTTGCTCCCCCTCGAAGGCTTTACTGCAGCCACAAATGGTGTCATCAAGATCCTGGCTGGTCCAAACCTTCCATGGGGGCCTGGTGCCAGGCTCAGAGCTGCCGCAGATGCCACACTGATCCCAGCTGGCGTGGCTACAGTCCCACTGTCCCCAGAAACTCAAATTCTACGATATAAGTGGTTGGGTAGGACTTCTGGAACACCATGGCCTTCAATGCAGCATGTATGTTTAGTCATTTTTTTCTACTATAGAAAGATTTTTTAAGAGTTGCATAACTTGGGGCAGGGGCACCTGTATGCCTCAGTTGGTTGAGCATATCCAACTTCAGCTCAGGTCATGATCTCACAGTCTGTGGATTTGAGCCCTGCTTCAGGCTCTGTGCTGACAGCTCAAAGCCTGGAGCCTGCTTTGGAATCTGTGTCTCCCTTGCTCTCTGTTCCTCCCTCACTCTCTCACTCTCTCTCTCTCTCAAAAATAAAAGATTAAAAAAGATTTTTAAAGAGTTGTATAACAGAGGAAAGAAGGCGATGAAGAAACTTCACATGCGGATGATGAGTCCCATTAGCCGTTAGAACACATCGCTGCAGGTGGTGTTGAACACACTGAGTTTTTATACGAATTAATTTTATTATTCTCAGTGAATCCTGTGTAGGCAATATATTTAACCCAGTTTACTCTGTCAGAGACCAATATTAGAAGTAGAGAGCGCAGTCACGCAAAGAAAAATGTAGAAACCTGAAATCCATAAGAGGGTGTGCCTCCCCGTGGGCCTCGCTGATGCCTGGACTGATGGGTCCAAGACCAAAAACACAAGGCCCATTGCATGGGTGCCCCCCACCCCCAGACACTCTCTCCACAGATGTGGAGTGAAAGTCGGGGAGGACTTTCCAGAAGTCTCAACTCCCTGAGGACAGGACTGTGTTTCCACACAGCAGAGAACCAGCCTCTCCTAGACTCCTTTTGACCCTCGAGGCTCAGGGGCTGGGTCCCAAGCCTATGGAAGAGGCAGCAGCGGGAGTCACGTCTGCAGCCCTCTGCCCAAGGACGTGCCCTGGGTTCACGTTGCTCCTCACCTCGGCTCCTCACAGCCCCGAGTCGCAAGTCCAGGGAGCAAGTAGGCAAACACCTAGCGGCTCCCTCCTTCCCAAGACTACTTCAAAGTGACAGCAAAGAAATACAAGTGCAATTAATTTATAAAAGTAAAGAGAAAAGAGAATAATCAGCCACCTACAGATCTCAGTGAGGGTCTAAAGAGGAGCGAGAGCACAGATAATATGCTCCGTCATAATTACCTCAGGGCTGCTTACTGATTTTCAACATTAGCGTCAACTTCTGAACAAAATCGGAGCCACTCAAGTTTGCAGAGCAGCCTGTGAAGGGCCTCAGCCTTGACCATGTAAGAGGAAGATGCTGCAGGGACAGACGTGAGCTAAAGAAACCAGAAGGAGGGGCGCCCGGGTGCTTCAGTCGGTTGAGCGTCTGGCTTTGGCTCAGGTCTTGATCTCACGGTTCGTGGGATCAAGCCCCGCATCAGCCCCTGCTGACAGCTCAGAGCCTGGAGCCTGTCTTCGGATTCTGTGTCTCCCTCTCTCTCTGCCCCTCCCCTGCTTGCACTCTCTCTCTCTGTCTCTCAAAAAATAAATGAAAAAAAAAACCATAAAAAATTTAAAAAAAAGAAAGCAGAAGGAGTGGTGAGGGAAGGCAGGGATGCCAATATGCACATTTGTGCTGTAGAGTCAAGAAGAGACAGCAAAAGTGGACAGGGTAAGACTCGAACGAGGTCCCTGTCTATCACATATGTTTGAAAGATGACAAAGAGAAAACCACACCAAAAATAACTCAAGAAATATCAAGAAACAAGTATAAGAAATATCGAGAAACAAAAGCTAATGGTAGCGTAAGTGAGCAAAAGCCCACTCAGAGCAGAGAACTGAAGGAATGTCTAAAATTGATTCATTGAGAAGTAGCAACATCAGCCTACTTTTTTAGTTTAGGGGGGCAGTGCCAGAAGCCCAAGGGCAAAGAACAAGATGACTAAACATGGAGCAGGGGGCACATGCTTTTCCTGACAAGATCTTTACCACTTTGATTTCTACCGCCTTCATGAAATCATCTGATAAAAAGAGAAAAAAAAAAACAAAGAATAAAATTAACCAAGTATAATGTGCATTTCCCACACTTTTACCTGATTAGATTAGCCCCACGGTCCCGGGAAGGTAGGAGTGGGAGTCGACATGCGTTTGGCTCCCCACCCTCCTGCAAGCGTCCATGCTGTGGTGTGTCAGAGCTACGAGCAGTCGGCACCCACACGCTACTGAACTTGTAAATACACATCCCCTCCGCTGACCAGGCTGCGTGTCCACCGTTCAATCCTGCGTCTCCCCCAAACAGTCCTACTCTACACACAGCCCTCAGTGGGGTCAATGTTCAGCGCCCCCCGACTGCAGTGCTGGGACAGTACATCATCTTCCTGATCTGGGGTCCACGGAACCCCTTTCTGTAGCAAGGCCTCTGAGGATGTGTATACATCTGAGCTGATGCACGCACCCCAGCTGTGACGGGGCTGTGCCCGTGATGAGCGGTGGGCCGAGTGGGGGACAGGAGTCCCTGGTCACTGGCCGGGAGCCCTAGAGAACATGGAGGCTGGAACACTCCGCCTGTGCCCTTCACGCACCCACCTGCACGACCGTGCTGTCCTTTCGGCATGTGGTAAAACAGCCCACCCGCCCAATCTAAATACATGGTTTTTGGAAAGAAATAGAACACTCAGGTTAGGGATAAAATTTTTTTTAACGGCAGAATTTGGAGGGAGACCAATGTCACAAATTTTCACAAAGGACCTTCTTAAAGGAAAATTACAACAAAACTAAGCGCTACTTCCAACTCTGCCTGACCATGAGAACGACAGATCAAAAGTAAAATGGTTCCCGGAGGTACCCGGTACCACCCTGGCCGGCTGATTTAAGCCAGAAGTCGTGACAAAATTAGGGGACATTAGGTTCAAAACACTGAAGTTCATGAGTGCATGCTGTTTTCATTCTGATCTGAAGCCATTTGCTGTAAAAAGACTTTGTAAAAAAAGACCACTGGATAGATTTACCGGATAATAGAGGATAGTAAGGAATTATTTTAATTCGATTAGCTGTTAAAGTGCATTATTCTATGTAAGGAACCGCCTTTTCTGAGGCGCATGATGAAGTATTTCGAGGTAAAACACTACTGTGCCTGCAGCCTCCTCTGCACGCTGTGGCTGCCACAACTGCGTGGACACCCCGCGGGTTTGCACCTTCTGCGTGTGTAGACCTCCCCAAGACCCAGCGAGCCGCTGCTGAGTGTCTGCTCAAGAGAAACGAAAGCCGCCTGAGGGCTCCTGGGAGGAAGGTACCCGGGGCAGCGCCCACTCCCAGGGCCTCACCTTCTGGCCCTCTTCTCGTGAATTCATCTCCATGACCTAATTGAGCTGAATTCTTCAGGCCCACGAGCTCTCCTTCTGTTCTGAGGACATTTAGCTCACACCTCCGCCACCTTGATGTCCACACTGAAGATCGCTGGAGACACTGCATAACTTCTACACCCAAACCTCCCCCACAACAGCTCACCAGAGAAACCAGGTAAATAAGAAACAGCGGATCAGGAGAAAAGACATGCAATTCAATTTAAAACTTTAAAATAAAAATCCTTCCAGCCTGAGCCTTATGTTCATTAAAGCAAATATTAAAGAATTCACAAATGCCTGCTGTAACACAGCCTCCTGGACTCTCCTAAGCCCAAGCAGCGCCGAGAAGGTGAGGCAAACGTGTTGCTGACGTCAGCGGTTTTGAGGTGGTGGTGTCTCAACCTCTTCTTCTCCAATAATAAGGCCGTAGGCCAAACCCATTCAGAGTTTGGTTGCCATCCATGGAGGCATGTGGAGTGGGCTCCGGGTAAAAGGCCAACAGTGATGGCTGTGTTCAGAGGAAAGTCATCACGCCCAGGCCCAGAAGGGGCGCCGTGTCACTCACCCTGAGGCACTGATGGCTCCAAGGATCACTCTTCCTTCACCACGCACAGGTTCCCATGACTGTACGTTTGTACAGAACTGCAGCAGAGCCGCTGACCAGTGGCCACTGAGACCACAAGTCCCCAAAGAAAGATGGCGCCCGCCCGTCAGGCTACCGCCTTTACAACAGATCTGCCCAAACCAAGCCGGAAACTGCTCTTCCACACAGACCAGCACAGGACGCCAGTGAAGGTGAGACACGTGTCCGCAGCAGAAGACACGACATGTGGACTCGGCTCCCCCTTCCCTGAGTTTCCAGGAGACGAGGCTCCACACGTAGCTGGACTTCAGGATTCCTAGGAACCACTAAGACGGCTTCTTCATCCACACGTGAGGATGGCCACATACGCTGACAGCCAACCTACACTCGTGCATCTGCTCCCCACGTCCCAGGCCCAGTGCCCAGAGCTTGGGGCACAACGCTGAGTTAGACTGATTCTTGCTGATGGCCCTGTTGAGGGGAGAAGCTGAATAACACAGGACAGACACACACTACCGTGCTGAAATTGGTCTCAGTGTAAATCAGTGTCCTCGAGTTCCAGGCGTGGTGCTGACGGGCATCATGCCGCTTTCCCGGCTCTGCCTGCTTGCCCGCCGTTGGTGACCGCTTGTCTTACACACTGTTTCTCTCCAGCTTGGATTTCCCACCTGAACACCAGATGCAAATACACAAACGCCAGCTCGACACGTCCGCGGGAGAGCTCCCAGTCCCAGCTGGCCGCCAACCCTCTGCTCTCCCGCCTTCTCCCCTCAGTGACGGGGAGCACGAACCTCACGGTCCTCCCTGACTCTGCGGCCTCCTACCCCACACAATCCAATAAGGGACGGCAGCAGCGTGGACTCTGGGCTCTAGCTCTGATGTGCATCCAGGATCTGATCACCACTCACCCCCACTGTGCTTCACCTGGACCGCTGTCTCCTGCAGAGCAGGTGTCAGGTCACATGTCCTGGGCTAGCAACTCTGTGCTTGGAGTGAGCTTCAGGGCTTTACCCCGAGTCTCTCCACACTATATGGTTTGAGCTCAGCTGTTGCTGAGTCCTCATTCTGAACGATGCTTCTTTGGCTCGCGCCCCCCCCCAGCTCCTCGGAGAAACAAACAAGGCATGGGCGTAAGTCAGAAACTTGACATCTGTGGGTCCCTCTGCTGCGCCCGAGGCCCCCCCAGGGAGCTGCGGAGCTCCCTTCAGGTCTCTGCCCACAAGTCCCGAACGTCCCCAGAGAGGTCTTCCCTGAGCACCCCTGGGAAACAGCGCCTGGCACCCTCCTCCAGGCTCTGTCTGTTTCCCTGCTTTATGCTTCTTCGTGGCTCTCACCCTTACTAAACGGACCTAAATACATTTTTATTGGTTCATTTCCCCTCCCTCCAGAGCGGCGCCGTCCAATAGAAATGGAGTATGACACAGATACGTCATTTTGAATTTTCTAGTAGTCATGCTAAAGAAAGTAGAAAGAAACTGCAAAAACGCTTTTTCTTTAACCTCGTCTACCAAACCATTAGCATTTCAAAAATGAAGTCAATATAAAATCATTATGAAATTAGACTAAATTCGGAACGTGGTGCATGTGTTACACTCGCACTGCATCCCAGCTCGGGCTCATCCCGCATCAGGTGCTGGGCGGCCTCCCAGGACAGGTGGCTGCAGCGTCCGTCAGCTCAACCCTGGACAGAGAAGCCCACGGGACTGAGGCGAGTTCGCTCACCATGTGGCCCACAGCTTGAACCGTGCCCGGAACGTGGTTTGTCACCCAATTCCTTATTTAATTCACAGGCTGGGTTTTTCTTCCCTTAAACAAGCACACATTGACCATAGACAATATGACAGACCAAAAAATACCATGATAGAAATAGAGATGATTACACCAGAGGGCTTATACCAGAGATGATACACCAGACGGTACGGGAAGTGATGCTGTAAAGAGACGGGAAGTCTGAGGTACCCCAAGGGAAAAGGGAAAACATCCACGTTTGGAGCTGCGTAGGAAAGGACACAGGGGGCCCAGAGGTGGCACAGCCCTGGCTATTCGGAGGAGTGGGGGCAGAAGGCCATAGAGGTCATGGCAATTTCTAGGACAAGAGCAGCCAAAGCTGGACTCAGGGAAAACTTGGGGACAGACGGCGAGGAGGCAGATTGGCAGCGCCTGGCCAGCCCTGTGCGGGACCGAGTCAGGGGAGGAATTACAAAGGGGTTGGGAGCTCGGTGGCCAAGGAGGACGGTGCCGTGCTACATCCACCAGATCCCGAGGGATGACAGACGGACGAAGAGGGCAGGTGATGAGGACCCACCATCTAGTTCCTCCAACACATCAGACCCAACACAGGCCCTCTTCTGATCACTCTGACTTCTTCCAAATTTAGTCATTTCTACCCAAATGAGCAGCAACTGTATTTTCCAGAACATTCCATGAGGACTTGCCAACTAGAGATATGGAAGAGCCCTTCTCTGGGCCTCAGTCTCCTCCTCTGTTACATGAGGAAGGCAGGGCTGGACCAGGCGATGCCAGCCCAGCCCAACGGGCCCTTCCCTCGGACCAGGTCCGCAGAACGTTCTAGCAGGGGATGGCATGGACTCTGCGAGTCTAATGCTCCCAGGAACTGTTCATCTAACACTTTATTCTTCAGTAATATCCGCCAGCAGGAGAATTAAAGCCAAGTGCCAGCTCAGAATAGCCACTGTCCTCACAAGCTATACCTTTCGCACGGCTAAAAACGCACAGGGCGAGAACCCTGGGAATCCCTGATGGGGAGTTGGGAACAGGCGTGGCACCGTGGTGCCCAGCGTGGAGGCTGGCGAGCCTTTCCACAAAGGACAGGCCTCCTTCCTGGAAACAGAAGTGGGTGCGCGTGACACCAAGACTTGACACCCAGGGCGAGCGCAGGGGACAGGGGCCCGGCGGCCAGCACGCGCCTCACCTCAGCCGCTCCTCCTCCCTTTTGCGAAGGTTGAAGTCCCGCTGCACCACCTGCAGAACGTGCTCCGTCTCGTCGTCCGTCAGGCCCGACAGGTCCAGCTTCCTCCCCATGACTGAATGCCAGGTGCGGACGGCAACACGAGACCTGAGAAATCAAGGAGAGACCACGACTGAGGGCAAGAGACAAGCGCTCCGGGGACCAAACTCAACCCGCTTTTGTTTTTAATTTTTTTAAAATACTTTTTATAGAGTTTATTGATTTTTGAGACAGAAGGAGACAGAGCATGCGTGGGGAAGGGCAGAGAGAGAGAGAGGGAGACACGGAATCCGAAGCAGCTCCAGGCTCCGCGCCGTCATCACAGAGCCTGATGCGGGGCTCGAACCCACAGACCACGAGATGGTGACTTGAGCTGAAGCCGGACGTCCCACCGACTGAGCCCCCAGGCGCCCTACATTTTTATTATTAACACAAAATGAACAGTTTCATCCAAGATCATGTCTTGCTCTGCTCTCACATTCAGCAAACATTTACAGACAACTCCAGGAAGGCTGCGGAGACAGAGAGAAGGTTCCTGATCATCTGCTGGTCTCATTCACCCCACCCACCTCTTAAATTAGAAAAAAATACATAAATTACTTTTTTTGACACAATGAAGCACACAAGAGAGCTACCTAGTGTGGGTTTCCACTAAATGCCAAATCCACTAATTGATCCAGAACACCTCAATTTCTATGACTTGAAGTTTTAAATTCTAAGTATTACATATAATTCCAAAATAAAATAAATTACAATACTTTAAAAAATATCCTAAATACACTATATCCCTTGAACTTTTCAGCACATGACTATAAAATACAAACTAGAAATCAATAAGATCTCTTCTGCAAAAGGAAAAAATATGGTAAAATAATCCTATCTAGCCATTTTCTCAGCGGTAGAAAATATAGTATTTCAAAAAAGCACCTCTCAGCAATGCATTCCTAGAAATTATGGGAAACTACATTTTTAAAAAATCATTTTTAATGAATGACTGCACTCACATATAAAATCAAATACACAATTCCAGAAAACTGCCTAGAACTAAAGACCAGCATAAATCTGAATGCAACCGTCCTCTATAAAGTATTAGTGGAACCAATGCAGCAAGATTTCAAAAAGATTATTATAGATAATGACCATGTGGGTTTTACCTAAACAAGCTGGTTCACCGTTCAGAATCAACCAGTGTAATTCACCACATTAACGAATAAAATGGAAAATTATATGATCGATTCAATGGCCATTCATGACAGAAACCCTCCACAAACTTAGATTATAAGGAAATTTCCTCCATTATATAAGGCAGGGCATCTAAGGAAGGGAAGAGAGATGGAAGGAAAGAGGGAAGGAGGAAGGAAAGAGGGAAGGAGAGAAGGAAGGAGGAAGGAAGGAAGAAGGGAAGGAGGGAAAGGGGGAGAGAGAGAAGGAGAGAGAGAGGGAGAAAGAAAGAAAAGCAAGGAAGCAAGCAAAAAATAAAGAAAAAGAAAGAAAACCTAAACTAACATTAGCACCATACTCGATGACAAAAGACTAAATGCTCTTCCTTAAGGTCAAGAACAAGGCTCAACATCCGCTCTCACCACCTCTACTCATTTCGGAAGGCCTCTGTTGTAAAGTTACATTAAATAAGACGGAGTGGTACTGGGATGCCCAGGTGGCTCAGTCGGTTAAGCGTCTGACTTCGGCTCAGGTTACGATCTCACGGTTCGTGGGTTTGAGCCCGGCGTCAGGCTCTGTGCTGACAGCTGGCTCAGAGCCTGGAGCCTGTCTTCACATTCTGTGTCTCCCTCTCTCTCTGACCCTCCCGTGCTCACGCTGTCTTTCTCTCTCTCAAAAATAAATAAGATCATTAAAAAAAAAAAAAGTGGTACTGACACACAGGCAGGTGTATTTGTTTGCCAAAACCGCCGTGACAGAGCACCACACACTAGGTGGCTGGGAACTTTCCTCCCGGTTTTGGAGGCTAGAAGTCTGGGATCAAGGTGGCAGCAGAGCTGTGTCTGGAGCCTCTCTCCCTGGCTTGGAGGTGCCATCTTCCCCCTGGTTTTTCACACGGTATTCTCTCCGTGTGTATCCATGTCTAAATGTCTTCTTATAGGGACACTAGACAGATTAGATTAAGGACCTCCCTAATGACCTCATTTTAACCTAACTGCCTCTTGAACTGTCCTATCTCCAAATACAGTCACAATCTGAGGCACCGGGGTTAAGACTTCAACATATGAGTTTTGGGGGGACAGTTCAGCCCACACCCTCTACCTTTTGGTTCCCCAGATTCATGCCCTTCTCACATGCAAAATACATTCACCCTTGTCCCCTAAGTCTTGGGCCACCGCAGCATCAACTCGACGTACAAAATCTCCTTTGAGTATTACCTAACTTGGGGACAGGCGAGACGTGAGCTATGACTCATCCGGGGGTAAAACTCTTTCCCGGCTGTGACCCTGTGAAGTGTGGCAAGTTATCTGTCCCAACATGGACCACACGGGAGGGGCGCTGGGCTGACATTCCCAGTCTAGGTGGGAGACACTGGGAAGAGGAAAGGGGTCCTGGGTCTCAAGTAAATCTGAGAGCAGAGCAAATCCCATCAGATTGTCGGGCTCAGGAACAAGTCCCTGCTGTGCCCCCAGGGTGGCCGTCCCACTCCCGTGGCCATGAGGCCACAGCGGCCTGACGGGCTGAAGCCGAGGGGGTGGCCCGGTAACAGGAGGCATCCCACCCCCAGCCATGGGGGTGGCAGCAGCTCCAGGGACCCCCGAATTGCCTTCGGGATCACCGTCCCCCTTCGCTGACGGAGAACACGGTGTGTGTACCGGCCCGGCCTGCGCAACCCGGAGGACCCCCAGGCTGCTCTCAGTCCATCCTGGCTCTGTCGGGTCTACACTGGCAATGCGCCCACTGGTATAAACCCTCAAAAACTTTGTTGGCTTCCCATGCGAGACACAGAAGGCCACGCCGCCACACCCGAGGGTCCTCGACGGCCCCTTCCTGAGTAACCAGTCCCCCATCTCGGTTTCTGCAGAAATGCCAACTGGACTCCTGAGCGTCCTCACGATCGTGTAGCAGGTGGCCGTCCGGCCACGGCCCGATGCTCTCCTCAGACACACTTTCTCGTTTTCGCAATACGGCTAGACGGAAAACTTTACAAATCTTAACTACGCTCGAGTTCCTTCTACCCAACAATCCCTTCTTCAATTCACCCCCCGCTCTTGCACTTTACTACAAGCAGCAAGGACAGACGAGGCCACGCGTCTCCTCCGCTCAATACCCAAGTTCGTCACTTTCAAGTCCCGCCTCCCAGAAAGCACTAGCACACAACTTGGCCAAATTCTCTGCCACTTTATAGCAAGGATCCAATTGCCCCACTTCCAGTGACATGTCCCTCATTTCCGTCTGAGGCCTCAACAAAAGAACTTTTAACATTCCTACTTCAGCCCCTCCCAGCCTCCTCTCTTCTTCCTGAGCCCTGAGCAGACTCCCCCTTACCATCCGCGTTGCCACTGACAGTCTCCGCAAGGCAGCCTCGGCTTTTTTAACCGTGTGCCTCAGGACCCCTCCGCACCCCCATCAGCCTCCAAAGCCACCTGCACATGTCTACACAGAAGTAACAGAATACGAAAGACGCTTAATTTCACTGGTAATTACAGTGCCGCGCATCAAAACCGCATCGCACGCTCGCCCACGTGAAAAGGGACCACGGCAGCTTTCACACAGCGCGGACAGACTGGAGCGCGGGCTTTGTGACCCATCGTCACTCTCAAAGGCGACGATGCCTGCACCCTCTGAGCTACCATTTCTGCCGAGCCTGGGCAGACGGCTCAGATCTAATCTTGCAAGCAGGCATCAGGAGGCAGGCATCTGGTTGGCTCACATAGAATTTCTAGATGTGCACCATTCGGATTTCTACTGCACACAATTTGACCTAACAGAAGATAGCACTAGCGGTCACATTCAAAAAAGCCAAAAGTAAAAAAGCAAATAAAACTTGTAAACTACCCCGCACATCCATAAACGGGAAGACCGACACATATGTATATTTATTTCAGATAACGGAGTTCCCCACTGCAGTGAAAAAGAGCAGACCACGGGTCCACCCATCAACATGGGTGAATCTCAAAACACAGAAAAGCACGTCATACATACAAACGTGTGCAGCAGGCACATACTATAACCCCGTTTATAAACAGTTCAAAAGCACAAAGAGCCAAATCATGCATTTTTAGGGTTAATTATGATAAAACTCTAAAGAGTAAGACAGGATGGCTGAAGGGGAGGGCGGATTTAATTGGTGATAATTATGTAGAGGTTTTACAGCCCTCATTGGAAAGACAGTGTTGCTGCTGCTGCTTAGTGCTATTACTATTATTAATAACTAATAATTATGACATTCATAGTATATTAGTATTACTTATCACCATTATTAAAAGGTTCAAGTTTTATACACACTCTGGCTTGGAAGGTATCTTTCATAAGCATATAAAGTAAAGTAAACACAAAACAAAAATAATCTAATTTCACCATAATTAGAGCAAACATCCAAAACACTGTCCAAGGAATATGCTGAGAAGTATAATAAAAACGATGAAAATGATTTTGATAAATAGGTCATGAAGGTTAAAAGTACAGCATAGGAAATACAGCCAAGAATCTAATAACATTGTCTGTTGACTGATGGTGAGGATGCTCACCGTGGTGAGCTCTGAGGAATGTGTAGATTTGTCAAATCACTATGTTGTACACCTAAAACTAATATAAATAATGTCGTATGTCAACTATAGACTTCAATGATAAAAATGTTTACATTGTTAAATGATCTTGACAGATCATTACTGATTGAACACCTACTATGTCCCAAAGGGGCTACAGACACAGATAGACACAGACAGAAGTACAGAAGTGTGGATTCATAGTTCCATGCTCTGGCTGTACAACAGATACATGACAAAAGACACCCAGGGTCTGACAGTGTCTGGATCTGGCTCAGAGTCCACACCTGTTCTCCATTTGCAGGCCTTCCTGTGAGGTGCAGAGGGAAACTCTAGACCTCAGGCTTTCAGACTTGGGTCCAGAGTTCCCTGCCGTCTCTTTCTAACGTGTTAGAACAGGACATCCCATTTCTTGGTTGCTATTCATACAAAGGTGACCTGCTCTTTTTAGTTTCCCAATAATGGCAATAAACGCAGAGAACAGAGAAATTTCAGTCCTTAAAAGTCTTCCGTTAAATGCTTTAAAAACCCCATGCCTGTATGATGCAAATTAACCTCAAAATGGAGCCAAGGTATCACAACAGGAACAACTATTTGAAAAAAAAAAAAGATTTTTCACACCACTTATGCTACTTGTCAAAAGTAAATCTGCTGGGGGGTGGGGCGCGCCTGGGCGACTCAGTCAGTTAAGCATCCGGCTTCGGCTCAGGTCATGATCTTGCAGTTCATGGGTTCAAGCCCCGCGTCAGGCTCTGTGCTGACAGCTCAGAGCCTGGAGCTTGTCTTCACATTCTGTGTCTCCCTCTCTCTCTGCCCCTCCCCTGCTCGTGCCATCTCTCTCTGTCTCTCAAAAATAAATAAAACATTAAAAAAATTTTTTTTAAAAAGTAAATCAGTGGTCCGCTTTGCACACAGGGCACTGGGTGGGGCGCTGGGGGAGGCGGAGTGCCCGGTGCATCCGCCGCTCTGCGGAAGAAGTCAGAAGCAGACTCCGCTCTCAGGCTGCTGGGCCAAGGGGCCGCTCCATCAGCTGCCCGCTGCGAATCTGTTGCCGAGCCAGAAAAAAGAGCTCAGAGGTCACCAGGGAAATGCAGACTGACTCCTTCCTCCAAAACCCCCCATTAAAGCTGATACTGGCACCCTGGAGTGTTCCCTTCTCTCCATTTCACCGGCTTTTGGTTTCTGAGAATTCCAAATGAGCCTCTACGATGCCCAGTTAGCGAAAGACGGAAGTGGCAGCTCTGATCATCTCAAATCTACAAAGAATGACCGGCACTCCAGGGGGATAAACGATTTCCGTAAAGAAATAAAACAGTGGCTCTAAAGGGAGGAGGCAGAGAACGACGAGAAATCCTTTTGGGGAGGTGGGGCAGCAGCCTCCTCGTCTCCAGGAAACAGGGTCGGCTTCCTGTGGGGCAGCAGAGGTGGCAGCTCCGAGCTAGAGTCACAGGTCACAGAGGTAGGACCCCTTCATTTACAGATGAAAGGAGGAAACCCAGGGAATGGACGGGAGTTCCCCAACCCACGAGGGTTCAGAGGCTCCTGGTCTCCAGATGGTGCTTCTGCTCCTGGATCTCTCTGGTCTAGAACTAATACAGCAGCACACAGACTATAGTATTGTAACAATACGTCCTTTTGGAGAACTACGTGCTCTATCTTTCATCTGAATCCTTCCCTTAACATGCCACAAAACTCTTTCCTTTTAAGACACGTTCATGGGGCTACAAAATATTCCGCAGTACGGCAGTAGCACATGGGACCAATCATACTTGAATACTACCTGCTTATTTCCAGTACGTTCCCTCCACAACAACACTTAGAGGAACATCTTTGTACACAGATCCTTGCACGTTCTTAAAGAAAATTCTGGGGGTGCCTGGTGGCTCAGTGGGTTAAGTGTCCAGCTTTGGCTCAGGTCATGATCTAGTGGTTCATTGGTTCGAGCCCCGTGTCGGGCTCTGTGCTGACAGCTCAGAGCCTGGAGCCTGCTGTGGATTCTGTGTCTCCCTCTCTCTCTGCCCCTCCTCTGCTTACTCTCTGTCTCTCAAAAATAAATAAATATTTTAAAAAAAATTTTTAAGGAAATTCTTAGATTGAGACAGCAAGTCAATGCTTTGGCACATTTGAGAATTACTACCAGACTGCTATTTAAAAATTTAGTCTTGTATTACTCCTACTAGGATATAGGAAAGCCTGTGTTCCTCAAATCTTATTAAACGAAAATGGCAAGTGGGTAACAATTAGTAGTGATTTGGTCACTAGTCATAGGGGATATATCACTAAACCTTGTTTTGGACATTGATAGTGGTAGAACTGTATTTTCATGAGCTTTGTAATTTTATCTTTCAGAGAACGTTATGTATTTCTTGGTATTTTAAAAGGATGCTTAATATATTAAATAATCATTTGTCTGTTTTTCCCCAAATTGTCACTTGTCTTTTAATTTTATTCATCTTATGTTTTGCTATGTGAACCTTTCCTGTTTTAGGCAGCAAAAGGTTGGGTGTTATTTTTAAGTTATCATCAAGTATGCATAAACGCCTACGTATTCTCTGTTCCTTTATGAGAATGCCTAATACTGGAGAGATGGAAGATCTTTCCCAGGTGAAGTGATGCATTCCTCAGTCAATAAAAAATTCATTTGAATTTTTACTCCTAACTTGGCAACGCCGTTTTAAAGTTCATCTGGAGATATAAATGAATAATGTTAGTCAGACGATTATGAAAAGGAAAAATAATGAGAGGCGATTTGCAATACTAGGTTTTAAAGTGAGCTCCTGGCATGGGATCAGCGGGTAGCTCACCGCCTTAGGACGGGTCAGGACAGAAAGTCCCGGCAGACGCCCGTACCTGTCTGTGTGTCTGTGCATCCATCCATCTAAGTCAGACAGATTGGTCAGTAAACAGTATCGGGACAGTTGGCCAATCACATCGGGTTTGTGAGATTTCACGTCTGTTTGTGCGGTAAAAGAAACTGAAGTGATAAAAACAAATGAAGAGCAAAATGGAAAATTTACTGCTGAGATGGAAAAGCATTGCCAGCATTATTAATAGTAAAAATAACCAGCGTTATTAATAATAGACCCAACTGGGAACTGGACAAACACCTGTTCACAGAAGACTAAAGGGGAGTACACACACCTGTGGATACGGCACAGCAGTGAGGACGGGAAGACACAAATACACACGCCAGCATGACTGAGTCCCATGAGTGTTATGTGACGCAAAATAAGCAGACACGGAGACGGGTCCAGTTATACAGAGTTCGAAATCTGGCACAACTGTTCTGTCGTGTGAGAAGGAGGACTGTGGCCATCACCGGGCAGGAACACAGCGGCCAGAAAGGGCCAGGCTGCAGAACCGGGCGCTGCTTACACAGATGTGTCCGATTTGCGGACACCCACCAAAGTCGGTGTTGTTGGTTTGCGTATCCTGCTATACCTGACATGGCTCCATAAAAGGCACAAAATGCAGTATGAAGAGTAAAATCCTAGGTAAACAGAGAAGCCCGACATATACGCTAAAAGATAAGCACAAGAACTATTACCAAAGGGGACCTCTGAGTGGTAAAGTTACATATGATGCAATTTTTAAAAATTTGCTTTTGCAAGTTTTTTCCCTTTCTTCTACAATAAACAGCGTTCAAATAACTAAACAAACATTATCAAGGACATGCATGAGGGATGCTATTTACAACAGCAAATGTATTTATTTAAACAACAAACTGTCTAATGACAGACCACTGGTTAAATCTGCTGCATCTCCGAGGATATTAAAATACTGTAAAAATGATACATTATTGACGTGAGAAAATATTCACAACATATTTATGACTGAAACTTACGGACTGGAAACTATATCAAATGATCTCAATTGTTTTATTTTTCTTTTCAAAAGTCTGTGAACTCCATGGGAAAGAACAGAATGATAAATCACATGCCAAATGTTCACAATTGTTACTTCTGGGTGATTGGATTTCTTAAAACTTTTAGTTATTTTTTATGTTTTTGCTTATTTATGCTTTCCGATTTTCCCACAATGAACATGGATTGCCCTCTTAATGAAAAATAGCTATTTTGAACACCAATAAAAGCTAGTAAGAACTTTATAAGAGTAACTCAAGATTATAAAACATGATCTTGACATTGTAACAGGATCACGATAAAATGTCAAAAGAGAAGCCTGAGGGGTGCCTGGGTGGCTCAGTTGGTTAAGCATCCAACTTGGGCTCAGGTCATGATCTCATAGTTCATGGGTTCGAGCCCTGTGTTGGGCTCTGTGCTGACAGCTCAGAGCCTGGAGCCTGTCTTTGGGTTCTGAGTCTCCCTGTCTCTCTGACCCTCCCCCTCTCATGCTCTGTCTCTCACTCTCTCTGTCAAAAATAAATAAAACGTTTAAAAAAAAATTTTTAAAGAGAAGCCTGATACTATCACATTATAGGAAGGAGCCTAAAATCTGCTCACTCCTCAATTATATTGTATCTCACATCAGTTTATAGCTGCAGAGACCCTAAAACAAGAAGAATTACAATACCAATCACTAAAAATTCCCTTTTTATGTCAAATCTTGACATAATGCCTGGTGGATACTCTATTAGCATCAACTGATAAACAAGTAATATCAATTCAGGCTCCTATTTCACTCCAGGAACCAAAGACTATTTATATCTCAAGACTTGGAAAACCTTTAAAAGCCTGAGGATGAGGGAAAGATAATTGGAAATTTTAGTATGATTAATGCAAAAATGGGTAAATCCTTCCAATCTTGATAGGCCAACAAAATGAATCCAGCTTGGCTTGAGGCCATCTGTAAAGAGAACAATCACAACATCTGGAGAACAGAAAACCCACCTAGAAAAGAGCTGGGGTCTTACTTATTATGAAACCATGCAGCCCAGTCAAGACTGACGGGTGATTTAATTCTGTGCTTGGTCGAATTTGATGGCAGGAAACCAAACAAAGTCCCACCATACTCCCAATCCACCTGGAGGTTTGCCACGTGACCCAAAATGGCAGCCTGCTCACAGGAATTCACCCGAACCTCCACAAGACGTTACGGAAGATGTATTTAATTGCAGGCTTTCGAGAAAAAATGGCCCGGGTCAGCCACCCTGCTAAGCAGAGCAGAAGCTAGATTATAAGAAAGCACTAGGTGGCGGGAGGTAGTTGTTCAAGAGTGATTTTCTTTATAGTTTCAAAGTTCTCCAACAGCTATCCGTGGATCAGGACTGTGAAGTTAGAAGACCCGAAACAGGGCGAATCATCTATACTCTTCCTGGACAGAATAACAAATGAGGGAGGACAGACACACGTCTGCAGGAGGCCAGTGAGTACACGCCTCCCCGATGAGGAAACGGAACTCCAAGAACACTAAGTGCATACATAATGTATGGAAAGTTCATCATAAAAGGTCCGTGTCTACACAAGTGACATTCTAGAAAGGTCCTAAGAAGAGAAAGGTCAAGGACAAACAATAGAATGAGATCTTTACAAACCCACAGTGTGTGTGTGTGAGACATGATAAACCTAATACAGAGAGAAAAGATTAATTTGCAATGTCCGAAATCCTGAAGGTGATAAAATGGTAGAATTGAAAATAAATTTTCTTATCCTTCCAAAAAAATCTAAATGTTAGGACTCTCCCAGGATAAAAAGCAAAGAAAGAACTTTATCTGGAAAGAAAGAAACACACACACACACACACACACACACGAGATGT
The DNA here is from genome assembly GCF_006229205.1 of Suricata suricatta. Lineage (NCBI taxonomy): Eukaryota > Metazoa > Chordata > Mammalia > Carnivora > Herpestidae > Suricata > Suricata suricatta. The sequence goes on from NC_043704.1 coordinate 150,180,392, forward strand.
ACTTTTCACTGGGTCTGTTCTTTGGAGCGAGTGGTACTGGGCTGTAGGGCTCCCGACCTTCACTGCTCACCTTGATGGGTGTTATCCCTGCAAGAATGGCCTGCTGCTCGGAGACGCGCCGTGCGCCCCGCGCAGGAATGGCCCAGAGCGGACACCGCTGCTCCACTGTGGCGCAGCTGGCTGGACCAGAGACGGCAGAGTCTCCTGTCCAGGAATGCTATAACCTTCGGCTTGAATGCGTTGGTCTTGGGAGCCTGCCGCAACCCCACCTGAAAATGCCACCAAATGACTTTTAAAATAAAGATGCAATTATTGGGCCTTCTGCAACTTCAACAAAATCGGGGCTGACTTCTAGTTTAAGCCTGGTGTGGAAGTCAACATTTCCCCCTTCTCACTCGGGAAATCGTCCAAAAAATCAAGAAGGAAAACAAGGAACAAAATGTAAATTTTGGAGACAATGAAGACTCCAGAGACCCAGTGTGAGTGGAGAGCATCTGACATCGAGGAAATCCGGGCAGAGGAAGAGAAGACGAAAGGCTGCAGAGTGCGCCCGCCGTTCCAGGTCCCAGCAAGCACCCGCAAACCACGCTTCCCAAAGGCATAGGACACAACTCTTGTCGGAACAGCACAGGCAGACCAGCGGGCTCCACGAGCTTGTGCAGACGCAGTGTTCCATCTGTTTGTTCTCCCAAAGGAAATGGCACCAACAGACAAGGAATCGCAAACAAAACTCATTTACAGGAATCAGCCTTCCTTTTGTGCAGCAAAGAAAACAATCTTTTCATTACCAAAAAATCAGAGTCTAATCAACACAAAACAAAAAATATTCCTTTCCTCACTAGCTTTGGTAAAATAAAGGCCAGTTATTTTAAAAAAAAACATCACTCCACCCGGGCTGAACCGCATCTCCAATCTCTATAAACCTTCCACAATAATTGCTCAAAAAGAATTAAATCCCTTTGATGATGAATAATAAAAAAAGAAAGAAAAACCCTCAGGAACTACATAAAAACACCAGATGATAAAATCAAATGAGCAAGAACAGGAAGAAGCAAGGAAAGATTTCTCACTGGAAGACATCGGATGAAGCAACAGAGTGACCAACGATTTTTAAGAAGTTAAATGAAGAGACAGGAAAAAATATCAAAGTAACAAGAAATGAGACACTGGGAATTGACAGAGCTTGGGAAAGGCGTGGGAGAAAATTTCAAGCACTGCAGAAATTATGCCAACGAGGCAGACGAGGTGACCGAGAAACCAGCAGAACGAGGTGAGAGACGCCGGGGGGAGAGGACGTGAGAAGGGGCCAAAGTGAAACGGAAGTAAAGTCAGAGAGACTGGGGAGAGTATTGTAGACAGGGAGGAAACAGAGAAGACACCCCAAAAGAAGGAAATTGAAATACTAGAACTCACGCAGTTCCTGAACACTGTGAGACCACATTGGGTCTGAAGGAGACCTGACCTTTTAAATTTTTAATTTTTTTAAGCTATGAAAATAACGGCTAACAGAAGCAGACCTCACACACCACCAGAATAATTCCAAAATACATGGCTAACTTGAAGGTAAGAAAATAAACCATAAAGGCATTAAAAGAAAACAGGAGAAAATTCCTTCAAAATCTCAGAGGGGGAAAAGCATTTCTAAGTATGACACAAAATTCAGAAGCCACTGAAAATAATGGACAAATTCGACGTAAGATTTGACATGTCTGCATAATAAAGAACCCAAACATTAGGAGCAGAGTTAAGTGACAAAGAAGAAGAGAAAATTACACCTTACATCAAAGACAAAAAGATAATTTCCCTCAACATAAAAACTTTGACAAGTGGAAAGGAAGAAAAGAGCAAAACCCCAACAGAAAAATGGACAAAGAGCGTAGTAAAAAATAAAAAGAAATAGAGTGCATAAAAAGAATTATCAATGGCTCGTAAACCTATCAAACACATAAAAAGACAAGTGCAGATTGAAAGACTTTTTTTTCACCTATCAGATTTGCAAAGATTCAAAAGCTTAGTATCACTGTGTGCTGCTAAGTGTGTAGGGAAATGGGCACTCTTGTCCATCACTGTGAGGATTGTAAATGCACCATCTCTGCGGAGGGGAATTTGCCAGCATCTGTCGATATGACAGGCAGGCGGACTGCTGGATGGATGGATGGATGGATGGATGGATGGAGGAACAGATATCCTTTCATTCAGCAACTGCACCTCTAAGAATTTATCCCACAGAGATAATACACATATGTTTATGCAAAATGATAGATTTAGAAAGATCACTAGAGAACTAAGTGAAAAATAACAATGGGATAACCATAGAGTGGAAAACTATGTCGCTGTTAAAAAGATGAAGAAATTGTATGAGCTGATATGGAAATTCTTCAAATACAGGGTGAAGTATGGGGTGCCCATCGGTAGGTGTCCTATGCCATCATTGGTATAGAAAGCGAAGAACAAAATATCGGTTTTGAATGTATATGTGTATACACACATTTGCTTGCATGACTTGCCTAAAGAGAAGGGTAACTGTGGTCAGGGGTGTGAAACATACTTCTTTCTTTTTAATTATTTAAATCCAAGTTAGTTGACATATCGTGTAATAATGATTTCAGGGACAGAATTTAGGGATTCATCACCTACACATAACACTCCGTGCTCATCCCAACAAGGGCCCTCCTTGATGCCCGTCGCCCATTTAGCCCCTCCCCCCTCCAATACCCGCCAACAACCCTCGTTTGCTCCCTGTATTTAAGAGCCTCTTATGCCAGAGAGGGAGGCAAACCATAAGAGACTCTTAAATACAGAGAATAAACTGAGGGTTGATGGGGTGGGGGTCTGGGGAGAGGGGAAAATGGGTGATGGGCATTGAGAAAGGCACTCATTGGGATGATCACCGGGTGTTGTACATAAGTGATGAATCACAGGACCCCAAAACCAAGAGCACACTGTCGACACCAACTTGACAACAAATTATATTAAAAAAAGGAAAAAAAGATGAAAGAGTCTTTTATGGTTTGTCTCCCTCTCTGCTTTTATCTTATGTATGCTTCCTTTCCCCTACATTCATCTGTTTTGTGTGAAACATATTTAATGCTTTTGAAATTTTGAAAGATTTAAATGTATCATTTATTTAATATTTTAAATTTAAATAGAGTAAAACCTTGGCTTGGGGGCATAATTCATTCCAGAAACATGCTTGTAATCCAAAACACTTATAAATCAAAGCCAATTTCTTTTTTTAATGTTTTTTATTTATTTTTGAGAGACAGAGAGAGACAGCGTGAGCAGGGGAGGGTCAGAGAGAGAGGGAGACACAGAATCTGAAGCAGGCTCCAGGCTCTGAGCTGTCAGCACAGAGCCTGATGCGGGGCTTGAACCCATGAACCGTGAGATCATGACCTGAGCTGAAGCCAGGCGCCACTCAAAGCGAATTTCAGGAACCGTTGGCTCAGTTGCAATCATGTGACATTCGGCATCACATACTACTTGTATTCGAAGACACCGCTCCCTTATCAATTTAAAATGTGCTAGAAATGTTTGTTTCTCTTGCAGAACTCTGGCAGAACAAGTTAACCCATAATCCAAGGGTTTACTGATACATCATGTTTTAAAAAAGATAAAAGGATCAAGTTAGCCCCATGCATAAAATCCTTTCGTTATTCACTACAGTTTTGTGGGTAAATTTCAGAGAACTCGGTTCTACCGCCAAGGCCCTTGAAGACCTCCTCCAAACCTGCTCCTTCTCTCTGGGCTTGACTTTGACCTTCCCTCTGGATCTCTATGAAACAACAGGCACACTAAGTTACCAGAACACATCCTGCTCTCTCTTGCCCTTTACCACTGAAGGGCATCTGTTTTCCCTTTGTTCAGATTGGGCGCATTCCACTGATCTGTCCTCATGTTCACTGACTGATCACCTGTCGTCTCTACTACAGTTTTTTGTTTATTCAGCAAGTTTTTTTCTTCTTTCCTGTTGTTATATTTTTCAGTTCTGTCATTTATTTTTTTGGTTCTTTTTTTTATAACTCCCTTTATTGCGATTTCCTATTTTTCCTTGTTCCAAGTGGATCTGTAATTATTTGTTGAAATGTTTTTTGGTAATGGCTGCTTTAAAATTCTTGTCAGATAATTCCAACATCTGAGTCATCTCTGAATTCGTTTTAGCTGTTGTCTTCTCTCATTCGAATTGTAATATCCCAGTTTGTGGCATAAGGAGTGTTTTTCATTTGTATCCTGGACATTTTGGCTAGTACGTTAGGACACTCTGGGTCCTAGTTAGTTATTTTGTTGTGACAGAAGTACCTCCATTTAGGTTTATTTTGCACAAGATCCTACTTTTTTAGACTAAGGTTCCAATGACAGTTTATTATCATGGCCTTCAAAAACCCATTGGGTTTATCTAGTGCCCCTGAAGTTCGCACTGGCCCCTGCTGTGCTGCATGAGGGGTGCACCGGGCTGTCCTAGACCAGACCGCCAGGTGGCGAGGAAGACTCCACCGCGGGAACAGACACCTGTCACGGCAGGCTTCCTCTTACTACGTCCGGCGGGAGGAAGGTAACGGCCACGCAGGGATGAAGAGGCTTCCCAGGCTGGGCACCCATGGTGGTGAGATACCCCCAGCCCGTTGCTATGGAGAATGCTTTGCAACCCGTGGCCTCGTGGCAGAATCATCCCCTCCTCCCAGCAGAGGAGGAGGCACTTGCCCTGTCTACTTGACCCATCACTGATTCCAAATTCCCAATTTCTACTTGACTCCCAGTCCCTACGTGGCTCCCAACGGAGGCCCCTTGTGGGAGGCGCCATGTTCACGAGTTCTTGCGTAGGGCGCCTGTCCGTTCTGGGAAGGGAGGAGCCTGCAGGGTGGAATTCAGGGAACACTGATCCCGAGTCCTTTTCTGCTGCTGGTTCCAGCATCATAAGATGCGGTGCCACCATGTTATTTCTCTAGCCCTAGGCTCCTCGAATAGTTTGCTTTTGTTTCTCTCCTTTCAGAGTTCTCCTTGGGTTGCTGTATTGGTCAGGGCTCTACAGAGAAACAGAACCAACAGGATAGAGAGAAGGAGAAGAGAGAGATTTGTTTTAAGGACCTGGGTCACACAACGGAGGAGGCTTGGCGAATCCAAGGAGTGACGGGGGGTCTGTTAGGCTGGAGACCCAGGGAAGAGTTGTGGTTTAAGTCCAAAGGCAGAGCCCTGGAAGAATTTCTTCTTGCTGGAGTAGATGAGGATGTCCGTCTTCGTTCTCCTGAGGCTTTCAACTGACTGGATGAGGTCCACCCACACTACGGAGAGTGATCTGCTTCACTCAAATTCCTATTTAAATGTTAATCACATCCAAAAAAAGCATACTCCCAGAAACACCAAAATCCTGTTTGACCAAATATCCAGGCACTGTGACTCAGCCATGCTGACACATAAAATTAGCCATCACGGTTGTGTTTTGCTTCATAATTACATTCTATTTTGTAGAGAATTTGTGGAGAAATCTTGGCTCTGTGACTCTGCTATACTTCCATCAGTCCTGTAAATTTCTCAGGCATTTCTTCTAATAATACTTCTTTTATTCCTTCTCATTCTTTCTGGTGACTATAGTCACATGTGATTGTCAGACCCTCTCCATGTACTCAAGTCTCTTTTGATTCTATGTCTTTTTGTTTCTTGCACTTCCTTCTGGATATTTTTCCAATTTAGGTCAGAATTCTTTGATTGTTTATCCAGTTTCTCTTCATGTATTTTTAACCTATCATTAAATCTACGTTTAAGTTTTTAAACTTGGTAATCTTTCGGGGCGCCTGGGTGGCTCAGTCAGTTAAGCGTCTGGCTTCGGCTCAGGTCATGATCGCACGGTTCGTGGGTTCGAGCCCCGTGTCGGGCTCTGTGCTGACAGCTCAGAGCCTGGAGCCTGCTTCAGATTCTGTGTCTCCCTCTCTCTCTGACCCTCCACTGCTCAAGCTGTATCTCTCTGTCTCTCAAGAAATAAATAAAAAACATTAAAAAAATTTAAATTTGGTAATCTTTCAATTCATTTTCCCATTTTATTCTTTCTTACTTGTTCTGTTTTTTTTCTTTCTATATTCTCAGTCTTTTCCTTAATCTCCTTGAATACCTTAACATAGATATCTTTGAATCTGTCTGATAACTCAATATCTGGGAACTTTGTAGGTCTGTTTATAGTTCCCTTTTCTTTCTGGTTGTTTGTATTCATTTCCTCTCATCTCCTCTTGTGCCCCGTTACTTTTTTATGCACACTGGGTTTGCAAATGGAAGTCTGTGTTGTAGTTCCTTTCTGCTCCTGAGGATTCTTGTTTGTTTGTGCCGGGCACCGTGCGGTGCCAGCAAGCAAGCATTCTCATATTTAAGGCTGAACTTCAACTTCAAAACCGAAATAACAGGAGCTGAGCTGCTGTCCCCGTGCAGGCTCTTCCTCGAGTTCCCCGCACGTGAAGGGAGGAGACCTTGGGGATCTCAACACAAGGGAAGTGGGTTTGTCAGGTCCCGTTTGTCAGGCTTCTAAGTCCAACCTCCCTAATCCCGGGAAGTGTCAAAAACGCTGCCCAGCCTCCCGGACTGGCACGCACCCCAGGGCAGAGCTCCAGATGACGCTCTCCCATCCCTGGTCCACCGTCCACCAAAGTGCTGGCCCCCTCAGTCTTCTCTTCCTTCTTACGCTCTAGTGCTCTGAAATAGAGGTATTCTATTATTTTTTCCCATATATTTTATTCAGCGTGTCCAGTCATCATCAATAGAAGAGCAGGTCCCAACTGCCTGATTTGCCACTAATAGATACGCTCTTCTGCAATCTTCAACAGGCGGAAATTACATGATTACCTGTGGACGACTTAACTCTGGACCCTGACGCAAATACATAAGAGCAAATGCATCATAATGACTACAAACCAGGCGCTATTTTAAACACTTTCCATACATTAGCTTTTTCCTCATTAGGAAGGGGGCACTAAGATTATCCTCATTTTATTTTAATTTTTTTTAACATTTTTATTTATTTTTGAAGACAGAGAGAGACAGATCATGAGCAGGAGTGGAGCAGAGAGAGAGAGGGAGACACAGAATCAGAAGCAGGCTCCAGGCTCTGAGCTGCCAGCACAGACCCACGAGCTGTGAGACCATGACCTGAGCCGAAGCCAGACGCTCAACTGACTGAGCGTCGCAGGCGCCCATATTATCCTCATTTTAAAAAGAAAAAACATATTCATGCCTGGGTACAAGGCTGGTTCAATATTCACAAATCCATCACTGGGACACTTCACATTAACAAAAGAAAGGATAAAAACCATATGATCCTGTCAATAGATGCAGAAAAAGCATTTGACAAAATACAGCCCCCTTTCTTAATAAAACCCTTGAGAAAGTTGGAATAGAAGGAACTTACCTACACATTATAAAAGCAGTTTATGAAAAGCCCACAGCTAATATCATCCTCAATGGGGGATACTGAGAGCTTCACCCCTGAGATCAGGAACACGACAGGGGTGTCCACTCTCACCACTGCTGTTTCACATAGTGCTGGAAGTCCTCGCATCAGCAATCAGACCACAAAAGGAAATAAAAGGCATTAGAATCGGCAAAGAAGAAGTCAAACTTTCCCTTTTCGCAGACGACATGATACTCTACATGGAAAACCGAGTACACTCCACCAGAAGCCTTCTAGAACTGATCCATGAATTCAGTAAAGTTGCAGGGTACAAAGTCAATGTACAGAAATCAGTTACATTCTTATACACCAACAATGAAGCAGCGGAAAGAGAAATCAAGAAACTGATCCCGCTCACAATTGCACGAAAAACCATAAAATACCTAGGAATAAACCTAACCAAAGATGTAAAAGACCTGTATGCTGAAAACTACAGAAGACTTATGAAGGAAATTGAAGACGACACAAAGAAACGGAAAAACATTCCGTGCTCATGGATCGGAAGAATAAACATTGTGAAAATGTCATTATTACACAAGGACCACCAAAACTGGGATGATGGGGGAGAAGAAACACAGCTTCCTCTCAGGAGAGACTGAGCTACAAAACCTCTGAGTGCAGAACTGTAGGCACACCTGAAGGTCGGGGTAAAACCACCCTGAACACAGGAGGCTTCCTTAAAATTCGGCCCAGAGTGGGCCTCCAACTCACTTCCGTACACAGTTCCCAGGAAGATGGCCCTCAGGCTTATAAGTGAACAAAAGACCAGAAGATTCCATTGAAGGAAAGCTGGTATGCTCAGATGGAAGGCTCTGGACGTACTAACTTTGAGCTCCCCAGCCAGGGAGTGGTGAGGAACAGGCCACCTCATCCTCCAGGGAAGGCTCCGTGTCAGCAAGGCCTCTCACACCCGTGAGCCTTCCAACCAGCATTTTATGACTTTTACATACAAGTCAACAGATACCTGGGTGGCTCGGCTGGTTAAGTGTGCGGCTCTTGATTTCAGCTCAGGTCATGATCGTATGGTTTGTGACGTCAACCCCCACACAGGGCTCCACACTAACAGTGGGAAACCTGCTTAGGATTCTCTCCCTCCCCCTCTCTTTCTGCCCCTCCCCGACTCACATTCACGCTCTCTCAGAATAAATAAACTTAAAAAATACATATGAGTAAACAGCCTCACATGGCCAGACAGCTGAGGCCACAGCTAAGACAAAGAATAAAACTAACAAAAATATTAATAAAAGGAATCGACATAATGCTGACTTAGAAAAATGCTTAAAAAAAAACACGCTATGCCTTCCAAGATATGGAAGATGTCAATTTCATCCATGAAAGAAAAAAAAACCATGACACTAATAAATTAAAACAAACATTTAGTTAACGAACAAGAATAAATATCTGTAAGGTGAAAACATAATGGGAATAAAGAATCAATCCAACAGAAAGCTTGGAAGACCGGGGGCAGCCTCCAGGAAGTGGAACAAACGAAAAAACAAAACTGAAGACTGAAAGGAAAAAATAAAAGGAGATAGAAAAAGATATAACAGAGAGACTGGAGAGGAATAAATCATCAAAACAAATTATGCAAAAAATTCCTACAACTGAGGGACATTCATTTCCAGATTACAAGAACCCACTGAGACTCAAATATGAATGAAAAATGACCTACGTCACCGGACGTCAGAGCAAATTTCAGAACATATGGCTTAAATAATGATAACAAAATACAATTTGCCACCATTTAGTGCAGTCTATGGGTAAATAACGATTTACACATTTTCCATGTGCTGACCCATTTAATCATCACACTTAGGAGACAGAAACAATCACACCCATTTATCAGATGAGCAAAGCGAGGCAAAGAGAAGCCAAATAGCTTGCTCAAGGTAACACATGTTGGAAGGAGGAGATCAACACTATGGGAAGAACTAGAAGACTGTTAGCATCCGTGTGGTTTCTACAGCAAGAAATATGGGGACAAAGCCGGACGTTCCTCAGTGAAGAAATGGCTAAATAAATTTGAGAGCACCTATTCCTTAGAAAATCAAAATTTTCCAAGCTACTATAATTGAATTATTCCAAGAATGTTCCAGTAACAGAGAAGTAGCCTATATCAGACAAAACTTCTTGCATATAATAAGGATAGACTTTGGAAAAAATTAAAAGTAACTGTTTAAAGGTACCAGGGAGCAGTCCAAAGCAAACAGAAATTTGAGGGGATTTGGCCCTTGAAAAGAGGGGGTTCACTCATGGGATAACCTCCCTATTTCTAGGGCTTCTCCGGTGAGAACAGTTACTAGTCTGTGTGGTGCAGGATGACTGGAAACCATGGGATGTCAGAGGACAGAGCTCGGTGTGGCCAGGGTGGCTCTGGAAATTGAGGGGACAGGTGGAGAGCAGGCCCAGAACAAAGGGAGCCCCAGAGGGGAGCTTCAAAATCCACCTATAAATTCCCTTCAATTCTCGGCTGACCTCAGAACAGGGGTGGGCGGGGAAGGGGAGGGTCCAAGGAGCACAGTTTTAACACAATACATGAAATACTAAGAAATAGAAGTAGACATTTCAGCTCCTGCTGAAGAAGTGAAGAAAGTTTGAGCTCTGCCAAGTTAGAGCATCTTGGTGAACGAACACCTCAAGCTTTTCCTTTGAAACCAAGAAGGGCCACAGTGTAAGAGAAAAGACTGGTTCCCAAGATTAAGGTATTCACCCCAAGTCTAAGGATAAAACCTGAAATAGACCCCTGCTAATAAAACAGGAGACCAAGCTCCATGAAATCAAGATGATTTAACTGCCTTGAAGGGAAAAAGAGAACACTCTTTAGAAGAAAACTACAGAAACCAGAGCTCTACAGTAAGCCCCCCACAATGTCCACTATACAATCAGTAATTACTAGACATGGGAAAACAGGACAAGAAAGTCACTCAAGGCCAAGAGAAAAAAGGAAACATATTCTGAGATAACCCGGATGTTAAGATTAGCAAACAAAAGTGAGACAGCAAGGGGGCGCCTGGGGAGCTCAGCAGGCTAAGCGGCTGACTTTGCCTCAGGTCATGATCTTATGATCCATGGGTTCGAGCCCCACATCGGGCTCTGTGCTGACAGCTCAGAGCCTAGAGCCTGCTTCAGATTCTGTGTCTCCCTCTCTCTCTCTCTTTGCCTCTCCCACATTCATTCATTCTCTCTCTCTCTCTCTCTCTTTCTCTCTCCCCCTCCCTCAAAAATAAACATTAAAAAAATTTTTTAATGAGATAGCAGGAATTAAGACCAGCCTGTAATTTATAATAGCTGTAAGTGAAATAAAACCACTTTTAAAAAAGAATCTCTCAAAAAAGATTAACAACCAATTTTATATTCCATATATGAGGCATATTTAAAACAAAAGGACTCAAAGGGTAAAAGAGAATTAGCAAAAATACATCAAACAATATATAAAAAGCAAAAATTGCAGTATTTGTATCAAAGTCAATTTGCTATAACAAATTTAAAGCATTTCATAACCTATACACTTTAAGGAGGAGGAAAGTTTGGGATACTAGATTCACTGATATCTCCTTGTTATATTTTTTAGTAAAAACATACTAGAGAACCTATCTGACATGAAGATACACAGTATCTTCAAAAAAATCCAATGAACACCTTCTGAAAGCACCAGGTGCAGACAGTTGAAAAGTTACACAAAGTTCACAGAGGAAGAGTTGGAATTGTTAAGACGGTATATTCTTCACATTCTTCTAGCTTTATTAACTTTATAATCAGAAACTATATACATATGTGTGTACATATATATACTATCACACATATAAGAAATATTACATAGAATATATGTATGTATACTATTCATATTGGGAGGAAGTAAAATGAAAAATTACATGATTTCTAATTTTTTTTAAGTTTGCATTTATTTTTGACAGAGAGAGAGAGAGAGAGAGAGAGCGCGTGAGCTGGGGAGGGCAGAGAGAGAGAGACACACACAGAATCGGAAGCAGGCTGCAGGCTCCGCGCTGTCAGCACAGAGCCCGACGCAGCGCTTGAGTCCACGAACTGTGAGAACATGACCTGGGCAAAGTCTGACGTTCAACCAACTGAGCCCCCCAGGCGCCCCGAAAAATTACATGATTTCTGAAAAATAAAGCTGGGCCATGAGACAGAAAACTGATCAGGAAGGAGTCCATGGTTTATAAATGCACCTTCAGGGACAAGAACAGAAAGAGATACAAAAATATTTAATAATAGCTTTGGCGCATCCATGAGGCGTGACAGGTGCAGACAATTGCAGAATATACAGCAGCTGATCCTGGGTTCAATGTCTGCTCTATATTTTGTGCAATATTACACAGTACAGATATAATGGTTTGCACTGTGTAGGCCCCTTTTATCATTCTCTCTACTTTATGCTAATAGCACCAGAAGTTGTTTTCAGAAAGTCAAAGCGTGATTCTACACAACTCAGACATAAATTCTACATCAGCGTTCCTTCTCTGTGCAAACCCTAGCTCCATCGGCCAGATATATGGGTCTAAGTGATATTAATAATGATCACCATTAACTAATAATAACAACAGTGGCTAACATCCTTTATAAAGCGTATTGTTTGTGGAAGTCTCTGCTCTAAAGTCTCTCAAAAGCCACAGTTATGATAGTTCCTATTCTTTCACTGAGGGAAACTGAGGCACTGAGTTAAACAAGTGACTCAATGTTACCAACTGGTAAGTGGCTGTACCAACCCAGAAATTGAAAAGACTTCACTCCAGAATTTTAACCTAACCTGCCCTCAAAGGATCATTATAGGACGCAATCATGCCGACCAAATCTTCCCCTCTACGTGTATGAAAACCGTTGTTAAAGGCCAGTCCTGAAGTCCTCGCTGATTTCAAAGTTGAACTTGAAATGCAAACCTACATTTATTTAAATTTTTAGGGACTGACATTCCAACTTGCAAACAGTTTTACACATTTGAAACCCTTGGCTAAGCCAGAATATCTAACTTAACTGGCATCTATCTTCCTACTTGGGGGGTGTCAGGACACAATCCGCCCCCCCCTAAAGGTACCCACCTCACTGGCTTCTGGCGGAAGTGGAGGCCACGGAGAACTGGAAGGTCCCGGGGGAGGGGGGAATGCCTCATTTTAAACCCCAGTAAATCTCCAGCAGGTGTGACCGCCCACCCACACAGAAAAGGAGACTGCAGAGAAGAAAATCCTCAACCGGAATATAAACTTTATCATTTCTTTGGCAGGAACCAAGATCAAAAAACCTGAAGACAGGCCACTGTTCATTTTTCACTAAAACACTTATCAGTCAGTGTATCACCAACGGCAGGATAATCTTTGCTGAGACCCAAAGAGACTCCCGTTACCACAGTCCCCTGTTGCTCTAAGAGCCCATGAAGCATCTGCTGAAATTAAGCTCATAAATAAAGGCTGCTTGAATTTAAAGTTGTCAATGGAAAATGCAAATTAAATAGGAGTAAGGCAGATGAAAAGGAGTGATTTTTTTTAATTGCCTAGAATTTGCATTCAAGTTCATATTTTGGTTTCCTTCGGCTTCCTTCATTTATAGGATTTGGGAGAAAGACAAGAATACTGATTGCAAATACCCTTTAAGATAAGTGTTTCCTAAAATGGATAGAAAATTAAAAACTGAAACAAAGGAAATAACTACCGTTAAACTTGAGGCAGTCCTATAGCCAAGAGGAAACATTTATGACGAAACTCAGGTGTAGCTCTGACTATATGAACACAGAGTCTACCCGCATCATTTGAGAATTCCGAGCCACGGGAGCTGTGGATGTGGAAAGGCATCACCATCACGGTGCCCGCGGCAACCCGCTCCAGCTCCTTCTGGCCTCCAAATTCCCGAATAGTCTTCGGTCTGTACCAGACAGCCCCTCCATCCCTCCTTCAGGACAAAGTAAAGCCAATCCGGAAGGATTACACTTTGCGAAGGAGGGTTTCCGGGAACAAGACAAGACAGAACTTCCTGGCTTGAGACCCTCGCCCCTCCCACCCAGGCGAGCCCTGGCCGGCTCCCCAGCTCTGCCCCCCACCCTGAGCCACGCCGCACTGCAGTCCCTCCAACACCGGCTGCATCAGGGTCCCTCTGCACCGTCTTCCCGATGCGTGCCCCCCAGCTCGGGATCCATCTCTGCACCAGAAGACCTTTCCCACAGGCTAGATGCCCCCGTTTCCAGCCGCCCACCCCTCTGCTTGACACACCTCGTGCTGAGCGTCTGCAACCCTCTGCTTCGGACAGAGCCCCTGGAGGGTAGAGAACGCACTTTGTGAGGCTTACTTTCCCCAATGCCTAGTCAAGAAGGCGTTGAATAAGTGTTCCTTGAGGGTTGTGGCTTTAGGGGACGGCTGTCAGTACGCTGGTCCATCAGAACAGGCACTAGCTGCTGTATGTAACGGAACCCTGAAAATCACGAAAGGTGAAACTATCAGCCCCATGTTACAGATGATACAACTGATGCCTGACTGGACTTAACACCTGCCTGAGGCGGTATCGACAGAAACCAAAGCGGTGGCGTCAGATGCGGGCAGAGCTGGGGCTGCAGGCTCTCCACCTCCGTATTCTGAGCGAATGAGTCCTTTCCGTCTCTCTCGAGAGACCAGTGTCAGAACTCCACCAGACCCTGAAGCAGCTCTCCGAGAACACGACTCCCCACCATCCCACCTACTACTTCATCAATCTTTACCACTTGGATTTCCAAACACTGGAAACGGTTGAAAAGGTGGGGAGAAGGCTCTCACGGCCTCTGAATTTAAAGCACAGTGTGTATTCCGTTCACATCAAAATGGCTTCTGCCCACCAGGCTTTGATCAGTTCAGGCGACTCTGTAACGTTGTACTTGTGGAGTGTAGACGCATGTTGTTTTCCCCAGCCCCGTGTCCACCACCCCCAACACTTCGGGAATGCCACCCAGCTCCATTCCGGGGAACTTCCATTCCCACACTTCTAAGGGAAAAATTTCATATGGTCATGGTGGAACCATTTATTTTGAAGTTTTTGTCACTCCAGGCAAAACACAGGCACAGAACTCACGACAGGCCAATGAGACTTTCTCCCCCAGAGGTGACTCCTGTACCACGTAGCCCAAACGCTGTTTATAACTGGAGCTGAGTAATTCCGAGGGCTTCTCTGTGAAGACATCCTCCATCTGGTCATACCGCCAAGTCCCGAGATCCTTAGAGGCACGCCAGTTCCCAACTCTGAGGCCTCCACGTCTCTTTCCCGCAACTTCCGTGTTCTTCCTGAGTAAGCTAAAGGCTCCTCGTGCCCTTGGAAATCGAATCATCCCAACTAGCACCCCCACATGCTTGACTAGGAGCACTCTTGCTTCCACATGTGAAGAGAGGCTGAAATCGTCTTCGAGGCCTTCTCAACTAAAGCTGGAAAGCATCGACTTATTACCAGGCATACACAAAGCTTTTTAAAAATAACCATGTTATTTTTACAGAGGGTCTCTTGGGGTGAGAGGGTCAAAATTCTGAGTAACAGGGAGACAAAGTGGATTTTTCTGGTTTTCACAAGCAAATAAAAGACAGTCAACAGTAGCAATTTTATAAATCTTTTAACTTGGGGAACACATATCAATAGTCTCATTCTTCCTATGGGGTAACG
>NC_043704.1:150195546-150219660 GCF_006229205.1 Suricata suricatta
CGTTACCCCATAGGAAGAATGAGACTATTGATATGTGTTCCCCAAGTTAAAAGATTTATAAAATTGCTACTGTTGACTGTCTTTTATTTGCTTGTGAAAACCAGAAAAATCCACTTTGTCTCCCTGTTACTCAGAATTTTGACCCTCTCACCCCAAGAGACCCTCTGTAAAAATAACATGGTTATTTTTAAAAAGCTTTTCTGAGGCCTTAGGACACATCTTGCTAACGGATGCACAAAATAAATCAAAATAACAGGCGCTCACAGACGCAGTTCAAAGCCACCACCACCTGATGCTGAGCCTCCGAGTGTGGTTCTTGGGGAAGGAGCTGGGCGGTGCCAGCCACGGCTTAGGGCACACGCTGCCCTGTAATGGCTCAGCTCACTGCAAAACAGAAAGCCGAATGCAATTTTCATTTTTGGCCTTTTTTCTCTTTTTTTGGTAAATACAAAGTCCTCTTCAGATTTCTTTCAATTAGCAAAAAGCAGGTACTAATGGATGTCTTTTGTAAGAGCAAAGTGGCATAACATGAGCTTTCAAAAAGTGGGGTACACCTGTATAATTAGAAATTAGAAATGAGTTGTACGGCAATGTGAATATACACAACACTACTGAACTCTACACTTAAAAACGGTTACAGTGCTAACTATTGTGACATGTACGTTTTATTGGAATTAAAATTAAACTGAGTAAAATTATATCGAAGTATAGAAGTAGATAGGGATATATCTTTATTTCCAAGAACAAATGTCAGTTTCATACCACATCTACTGACGCGACACTGAGGAATGTGAAGCAGGCTGTCTTCTGTCCCATGTTCCAACAGGCAAATCTATACTTTCTAGGAAACAATATCACACTTTCAGTAACAATTTGGCCTAGTTTGAAGATCTCAGCTCTGTCCCACCCAGAGCCAGCAGCCTTGTCAATCCAGCATCAGGAACAGAAAGATGTTCAGCGTATTTCAAAAACATAAATAATTCCCACATTCAAGTGTATGCCTCACAGGTGAGAGGTTGCAAAGAAAGGCTTATCCAAAAAGAAATCCTATGCTAAGTGCTAAATAAGAAGTTAAATGCAACATGTCATATGGATAAAGACGTTTTCTTGTGTTACAGAGTCCATAAATAGCCATTTGTTCCACAAACATCTGGGACTATTTTACACATTTTCAGATGCAGAAAGGAAAATTATTGATCACTAGATGCACATCATAATTTAGTAGGGGAAATATGCAAGTCAACAGACTATCTCATACAGAGAGTGAGTCATGCTCAGTCTAGAAAGTGCACAGGGCACAGAGAGAACATAAGGAGACCCAGAAAAGGCATAAAGCAAAACTACCAGCTAAGGGGAACAAGAGGTTGGTCAAAATATTTAAAAAGAAAAACTGAGAAATGAGACGTCCATGGGATGTTTTGAAAAGCTTCGTTATATGCCTGGGAATCTACAAAGCTGTGTGCATTCACAGAGCTGTGTGTCCGTTCAAGAAAGAGATAAAAAGACTCCAATCTCTCATCTCTAGATGAACTGAGCAAGCAGAGGTGAAGACTAAGAGGAGAAAATTGCCTGCCACAGCACTGAAAACATCCTCAAGCAGAGCCCGCCTGGCAAAGCCTTGGAGACTTGTCGATTCAAAGCCTCAAGGAAATTTCGTGTCTAATCAGCTGACCAGTAAGCTATCCAAGAAGAACCTCAGGGTCATACATTACAAAGCATACAGAATTTACAGAATTAGTCCAGAAAAGTCACTAACAAAGAGAAACAACAACAAACCCAGGGGAAGGGGAGATGTGATTTTCAGTGTGGCCACATTATAATATTTGAAATGTCCGATTAAAACAAAATTACGACACAGAAATAGAAAAATGACTCAGACAAGGGGAAACAGCAGTCAACAGAAACTGTCCCTGAGGGGTACCACATATCAGACTTACTGGAAAGAGACTTTAAAGTAACTATTATAAATATGATGAAAAAACTAAAGGAAACCATGTCTAAATCATTAAGGGAAAATATGAAAGCAGCAGTTCATCAAATAACATCAACAAAGGGGGAGAAATTATGAAAAAGAACTAAGTAGAAATTCTGGAGTTGAAAAATACAATAATTGAAATGAAAAAAACACTAGAAGGGACTCAAAAGCAATTATGAACTGGCAGAATAAAGAGCTAGGTAACTTGAAAATAAGTTCTGAGACTGTTTGAAATTGAAATGATCTAGTCTGGGGCACAAGAAACAAAAAAGAATGAAGAAAAATGAAGAGAGTCTCAGAAACCTATGGAATACCATCAAGCACATAAGGAAAGCAGGAGTGAGTAAAAGGCATAGACAAATATCTGAACAAATAATGGTGGATAACTTCCCAAGTGTGATGAAAAGCATTAATCTTCTCATCCAAGAAGCTCGACAAAAACTCTAAGTAGGATAAATTCAAAGAGAACCACACTTAGATGCATAAACAAATTATCAAAAGCCACAGACACAAAAAAAGACAGAATCTTGAAAGCAAGAGAAAAAGTGACTCATCACATACAAGAATCCTCAATCAGATGAACTGCTAAACTGCTTATCAGAAATCACGAAGGTCAAAAAACTGAAGGGGCGCCTGGGTGGGTCAGTTGGTTAAGCATCTGGCTTCGGCTCAGGTCATGATCTCATGGTTTGTGGGTTCGAGCCCCGCGTCAGGCTCTGCGCTGACAGCTCAGATCCTGGAGCCTGCTTCAGATTCTGTGTCTCTCTCTCTCTCTCTCTCTGCCCCTCCCCTGCTCATGCTGTCTCTCTGTCTCTCAAAAATAAATAAAAAACATTAAAAAAACTGAATAGAAAAGGACTATCAACCAAAAATTCTATACCCAGAAAAACTACAGTAATGAATGATAAATTAGGACAATAAGACTTTCTAGACACACAAAAACCATAAGACTTCATCAATAGCAGTCCTGCCTTGCAAAAAATACCAAAGGAAGTCCTTGTAGCAAAAACTAACAGAAGTAAAGGAAGAAATGGATTCAGCAATAATAGTTGGAGAGAGACTTCAATACCAACTTTCAATAAAAGGACAACCAGCAAAATATCAACAAGAAAATAGAAGACTTGAACATTACAAGCTAGCTAGACCAAACAAATCTATGGAACACTCTGTGCAATAGAAGAGTATAATTCTTCTCAAATGCACATAGAACACTCTCCATAGAGACCATATATTAGGCTGTAAAACAAATCTCAATAAATTTACAAGAATTGAAATAATATAAAGTATGTTTTCCAGTGATAGTAGGTTGAAATTAGAAATCAGTAACAGGAGGAAATTTGGGAAGTTCACATGCAGATGGGAATTAAACCACACACTCTTAAATAACAAAGGGTCAAGAGATATAAGAAAATACTTAGAGATGAATGAAAGTGAAAACATAAATACCAAAATTTATGATATGCAGCTAATGCAGTGCTTAGGGATAAATTTATAGTTATAAATACCTCTATTTAAAAACTGAAGAAGAATCACAAGCCAATAACCTCCTAAAAAACTAGAAAAAGAAACCAACTAAGCAAATAAGCAAAAGGAAGGAAATAATAAAGTCAAGAGAGGAAATCAATGAAATAGAAAAACAACAAAGAAAAATCAATAAAACCCATAGTCTGTTCTCTGAAAAGATCAACAAAACTGGCAAACCTTTAGTGAAACTGACCAAGAAAACAGATATAAGTACATGTCACTAAAATGTAAGAGGGAGACATCGATACAGACACAGAAAAGGATGATAAAGGACTAATGAGAATAATGGCATGCAAACATATTACATAACCTAGATGAAATGGAAAAATTCCTAGACAGAAAACTGACTCAAGAAGAAATAGAAAACAGATCTAAAACCAGCAAAGACTTTGGATTAGTAATCAAAAACGTGCCACAAAGAAAAGCCCAGGATCATATGGCTTCACTGGTATTACACCAAAAGCAAAGGCAGTACAATAAGACTCTGCAGTAATATCTTCTATGAATGTAGGTGAAAAAACACTCAAAAAATATTACCAAATAACATCCAGCACCACGTAAAAAAAAGATGATGGATACCATAAGAAAAAGTAAGACTTAGGCCAAGAATGTAAGATTGACTGAACACATGAAAATCAATCACTACAATACAGCAAATTAATAAGCTAAACAACAAAGACCACGTGATATCTCAATAAAAGAAAAAGCATTTGATAAAATCCAACAGCCTTTCGTTATACATACACGGAACCACTTAGGAATGGAAGGGAACTTTCTCCACTTGATCAAGGCTGTCTACAAGAAGCTGACAGCTAGCATCATGCCCAATGATATTTCCCCTCAAATATCACTGACATAACAAGACTGTCACTCTTACCTTTACTATTCAGTACTGTCAGGGCAAGTAGACAGGAAAAAGAAATAAAAAGCATCTAGACTGAAAAGGAAAAGGTAAAACTATCTCTACTCAGAGAAAACATGACCTTGTATATTGAAAATTCTAAGGAACACACACACACACACACACACACACACACAAAATCAGAACCAAAACACTGAGATTAGCAAGGCTGCAGCATACAAGACTGATATACAAATATCGATCTTATTTCTAAACATCAGAAATGAACACTCAAAAAATAAAGAAAGCAATTTCATTTACAACAGTATCAAAAAGAATAAAATACAAATAAACAACATAAAAAGTTCAAGACTTGTACACGAAACACAGGAAAAAGATCCCATATTTCTAGACTAGCTTCTGTTTGGTGGCAACAGCTATTAGGCAATGGTTTCAAAGGTCCTTAGACGGCACTCACACGCCTGCCAGGCACCAAGTGCAGGGAGTTAGCAGATGTGGGTTGGGGGAAGGGCAAGAGAGTAGGAGTCAAAACCAGTGGTGTTCTGGTTTTCAGGGAGGGTTCCATTGCCTTCCACGGGACGTTCAGCAATGTCTAAGAAGTCTTTCGTTGTCACATATGCTACTGTCCTCCAGTGGGCAGAGGCCAGAGGCAGATGCTCAAAGTCCTGTGATGCGTTAAGACAGTGCCACAAACAGAGCATACGCTGGTCCAAAACGTCCATAACTCCATGGCTGAGAAAGCGCACGGCATGCTCTTTGTGCCCTGGCATCCCCAGGCATGCCCAGCAGAGCCCACAAGGGGCCCTCCTCACTGTCCCTGTGCAGGAAGGCGTGCGGGACTAGGATCATTGTAGACTCTGGGCTCAGAAATCACTCGCATTTTACGGGTCAACTTGGCTGGGCCACAGGATGCCCAGATATTTGATTAAACATTATTCTGAGGGGCGTCTGGGTGGCTCAGTCGGTTGGGCGTCCGTCCGACTTCGGCTCAGGTCATGATCTCACGGTTTGTGGGTTCGAGCCCTGCGTTAGGCTCTGTGCTGACCACAGGCTAGAGCCTGCTTCGAATTGTTTCCGTCTCCTTCACTTGCACTCTGTCTCTCTCTCAAAAGTAAATAAACATTTAAAAAAAATTATTCTGAGTACGTCCATAAGGATCTCTGGATGAAATTCACATCTGGATCAGTAGACTGAATATATACAGCAGATTGCCCTCTCTAACGTGGGTGGGCCTTATCCAATTAGTTGAAGGCCTGAACAGGACGAAAGAGGTGAGCCCTTCCCCAAGGAAGAAAGAATTCTTTTGGTCTGGTGTGTTCAAATTGGGGCACTGGCTTTCTCCGGCTTCAGGACCGAAACCGAAATATCAGCTCTCCCTAGTCCCAAGCCTGCTGGCCTCCGGGCCGGAGCCACACCAGTGATTCTCCTGTTCTCAGTCCTTCAGACTCACGAAAGAACTCCTGGGTTTCAGCCACGAACATGGGATATGTCAGCCTCGAAGTCACATGAGCCAATTACTCATGATAAATCTCTTCATTTTATACATTTATATAAATGTGTATTTATGCACACAAATCCTATTGGTTCTGTTTTTTCTGGAGAACTCTAATACATACACATATTACACAGGATAGACCAAAAAAAAAAAAAAAAAACCTCTTTAATAAACCTGGATTGCATTTTTCTGTCTTCTTCTGCAATGACTGTATTTACAAGAGACCAAAAAAAAAAAAAAAAAAAAAAGCCCAGCGCGTATATGAGGGCCTGTGCTTTTCTCTCCCGTCTCAACATTAATGCAGTGCCTGCAATCCCATGCTTTTCTGAGCCACTGGACCCCGTGGAAGATGAGGGACGCCTCTCCTGCTGCTTCTCTCTGTCTGCTCCCCCTCCTCTGGGTGTTTTCGTGCGGGTCCCTGGTGCCGAGGACAGCTAATGAACACTCAATGAAAACACACAGCTCTTCACCCCGCTGAGAATCTCCTCTTCAGTTTCAACCGGATAATGATGCTCTTTGCTCCCTCTACAAAAAAAAGTCTGGTGCATTTCTTCCGTCTATAATAAAAGTGCATCAAGATAAGAGTTGGCAGCTGGCTGTAGCTGGAATTAGATCGCATAATTATAGCGGAGAACATAAAACTATGAAGAAATACACACTAAAACCTCACTAATTCGGACATCATCAATTCTGAATCTGTGATCCAACATGGTCGGCTAAAATTTGTTCCATTTGTTCCTGGAGGAAAGAGATTAAGACAACTAACAGTAGACGAGAAACGGAGAATATTTACCTTCCAAAGGGAGCAAATTATTACCAGGTACTTACTTAGAAGTGTCAATTTGTATGTAAACACTACAATTACACTGTAAGCAAATAACAGCTGCAGAGCCTGGTTTTCAGCAAACCCAGATCGGAGGGTTCGCCTCGTCACAGATGCCGGCATTTAATCCTGGGGCCAAGGTCAGTCCTGCCTGCGCACACCGTCACTGAGCGGAGGTCAGGAGAACAGGCAATAAAGGACAATCCAGACACAGGGGGGTAGGGGCTACCTGAGGAATGGACTGTGAGCCGCTGTCCCTGATGGGGGAAAAGAAGGAGCCAGACATGGGCAGGCTTCCCGGGGGCCACTGCAGGGGCCTCAACAGGTGAGCAGCTGGAGGCAGAGCATCTGTCCTTCCCTGGGGTCACTCAGGTAACAGTGGGGAAGATGGAGGAGTGGAAAGATCAGAGGCAGAGAAGGGGAGCCACCGTGGCGATCGATCGGTGCGAGAGCCCTGAGGCAGGAAGGAAGCAGAGACAGTGACCCCCTCTCTGATCAAAACTCCTTCCTGGAGTTTTCCTGGAAGGTATTCAGACAGTTCAAAGCTCATTTCTTTAATGTTTTATTTACTTTTGAGAGAGAGAGGGAGAGAGACAGCGTGAGCAGGGGAGGGTCAGAGAGAGAGGGAGATACAGAACCTGAAGACAGGCTCCAGGCCTTGAGCTAGCTGTCAGCACAGAGCCTGATGTGGGGCTCAAACCCATGAATCCGAAGTCGGACTGAGCCCCCCAGGCAGTTCAAAGTTCGATCCCCCAATAGAGACAGTCCTTCACCTCCCTCCTCCTTCCTGAGATGGCATCTGACACCAGGGGCCGGCTATCCTGCTCTCTTGGGGCAGACCCTGGGTTCTTCTAGGCCGGGCTCTGCCACAGGGGCCCGTCTGGTGTCTGGACCACATCCATCAATAGGTAAGCAGCCTCCTTTGTCCTCTGTCATGACTGGCACACCCCGCTGTTGACCGAGACTCCACTGAGGCGTCTCAACATCAGCTCCTTGTCCTTGGCAGCCTCCCCATCTGGACCCCAGGCTCCCACAGCACCCTCTGTCCACCCAGCCATTCGACGTGCACTCACCAGAGCTCCCAGCACGGCCGGCACGGGCTGGGGCCCAGCCTGAGACGGGGCTCCCCCATCAGTGCTCCATGGTCGGTCCTCAGCCACGGTGCCTGTAGGTACACGGGGCTTCCTGGAGAGGGCACAGTGCCCCAGCCTTGTCTCCCCCCATGTTCTCAGCTCTCTGCCCAACATGCGGTCCACACACACCATTTCCGTCCCGCTGCAAGGAGGGTCTGGACACACGCTCCTGACCGCACTGTGCTCTCTCCTCTCTCTCTCTCCTCCCTCCCCCATACTACTTGACCCAAGGGTCGGGCTTTCTTCTCTCTACCCCCCAGGTTCCATGCTTGGGCCCCACAGCTCAGTCTCAACAGCGGGAGAGGCAGCCTCTCCACTCTCTAGAAGACTCTCAGCTGAGTCGGATGAAATGTGGCTGCAGGAAAACCAAAGCCCAGGGACCACCAAGGACAGGAGCTCTGCAGTCTACAGTCTTAACAATGTCTCCCCTCTACCAACCCTAAATGGCTGAGAGACAGCTTGAAAGTTCAAACTTCCAAGTTACGTTATCAAGGCCACAAGGATCACCATGGTGTGCCCGCAGTCACCATTTCCACATGGGACACGTGGGACCCCCGTCGCCCGTGGCACCCCGCGGCATCCTGTGCCCTCGAGGAAACCTCTCCCTAGTGTTACCCTGGTACATGTTTCAGATGCATCAGCAATCAAAAACGCCTTGTAAAAACGTAGCTGTTTTGATGGCTTCAGTGTTTACACTCAGAGATAAATGATGAGCAGAGATGCCTTCATCTGTTTTTATCCAAACTCTGACCACGCAAAGCATCCTGGGAAAATCTCTTCCCTTTTCTCTCCATGCTCTGGCTCCGGGACATGGCTGCCGACTTCACAGTGGGTGTTCAGTGCCGGGGCGGGGGAAAGAAGGTAAAGCAAGCGGCAGCAAATCATTTCAGATCCTCTGTCCTTTCCTTCTACTCCCATTTCAACGCTGTGGTTTATCTACCAACACAGAGTTCCTGCTACATCTTAGAAATGAGGCCCACAGAATGCAAAATCCTCTCTTAGCTTCACTGACCTACAAGAAAGACCACTTAAAAATGATTCACTCCCTTCTCTGCAAACCACTCCTGTGCGTGTCTGATAGAGAAGCCGGAGCGTCTTCTGGCATATTCGACCTGGAGTTCCCCTTTCTATTTCCAAGTCCTTCCTGCCATGGAGCTGAAAATTATCATAGCTCACAAGGCCTTCTTCTTACCTGGTGTAGAAACTGAGTGCAGCTTTTAGGGAAGAGACGGCAGTAATTGGGAACAACATGCCTCGTGGATTTGCCTTCACAAAAGAAGAAGTGCTGAACGCCAAGGGAAGGAACTCTTTCAACTTGTGTGCTGTTGTCATCTGTTTTAGATCCTTCAAAACAAGATTTTTCCTAACTATCTACATGCTTCAACTCTCTAGTACCCCCTTTCGAAGGCACACACTTACATCTGATCTGCTTGGTTTCAGAATCGTTCTGTGACTGCAGGAAAGTCATCTCGTTTTACAGCAAATGTAAATTTCTTCAATCTGATCTAAGCTTTTTGAGTCGGTGTCTTCAGATCCAGGTGACTCCCGGGAGTTCGGCCCTTCTTCCCCAGGGAGGGGTCTCTGTAAAGGACTTAGTGCTCCAGGGCATCCGGGCAGCAGGGCTCCAGGGCAACCGGGCAGCAGGGCTCCAGGGCATCCAGGCATCTGGGCTCCAGGGCATCCCGGCATCCGGGCTCCAGGGCATCCGGGCAGCAGGGCTCCAGGGCATCCGGGCAGCAGGGCTCCAGGGCATCTGGGCAGCAGGGCTCCAGGGCATCCGGGCAGCAGGGCTCCGGGCATCCGGGCAGCAGGGTTCCCTGGCAAAGACCCAGCTGAGCCAAGCATCTGAGCTGAGAAGACGTGGTGACAGTTCCCTCGGCACCCAGGGGGCCTCCCAGCCTCTGTCTCTACTCACTCATGGGTTGGTGGCATTTATTTGTGGACGGACTGACCTCAGAGCGGACCATTAGAAAGAACTTGCCAGCTTTCACGAAATCCAGCCACGAGAGCTGTCACTAAGATAGTGCCATCTATTCTTTGGCAAATAAGATCATCCAAACGCCTATCAACTGCCTAAAACCCAGGACGTGACTTTGAAACTCAGAGATACAGTCTATACATAAAGAGAAAAGAAAATGACCCCAATCAGGGTCCTTGACAAGCTACAGGAAGTGATCCTGAAGACGAGGAAATGAAATGTACAGAAATGGTCAATTCCCACATGAGAGGTATTTTCAAAACTGTGGTAAATAGTCTAATTCTAAATTTTTAAATGTTTCTTCATATGTGAGAGACAAAGAGACAGAGCCCGTATAGAGGAGGGGCAGAGAGGGAGACTCAGAGTCCGAAGCAGGCTCCGGGCTCTGAGCTGTCAGCACAGAGCTAGATTCGGGGCCCGCACCCACGAAGCACAAGACCAGGACCTGAGCTGAAGCCAGACGCTTAACTGCCCGAACCACCCAGGCGCCCTGTAGAAAGTCTAATTCTAAACCAGCTCCCATAGTACTTCAAACCAAGAGTTTCCAAAACAGGCATCAGTGCCCGCAGAGTGCCCGCAGAGTGCCCGCCCTCATCGGCCCCGAGCCTCACCGGGGTGAGACGGAGTTAGCAGGCCTGGCGGCTGCAGACGCGGTGTAGCCGCTGCTGTTTCTCTGATCAACTGTCCCACACAACCTCGGGCTGTTGACGCATCATCACCATCATCATCATCTCTGAGCCTCTCAGGAAAAGAAAGGGGAAGCTTGAAGCGTCGAGGGCTATTTTGGATTTCAAAGATGACACACAGAAACATACAAGCAGGGGCACCCGGGGGGCTCAGTCGGTTAAGCATCCAGCCCTCGGGTCTGGCTCAGGTCTTGATCTTGCAGCTCGTGAGTCCCAGCCCCGCGTCAGACTCTGCACTGACTGCAGACCGCCTCCTGGGATCCTCTCTCCCTCTCCCTCTGCCCTTCCCATGCTCGCGCTCTATCTCTCTCTCAAATAAATAAATACTTAAAAAAAAGAAAAAAGGAAAAAAACAAGCAACACACAAGCACGCTGCTCTTCGCCGTTTCCTGAGTAAATCGTGAGAGGAGGCTGTAATGACCCAGGCAGCTCCGCAAGCCACGCTGCCCCTCCGTTCAAGGCAGGGTCCGACAGCCCCAGGGACACGGGAAGTGTCTGGAGGACACGGAGAAGCTGGGCAGGACCTCTGGGAAGTCCTGAGAGGGGTCCCACGAGGCCTCTGAGGGTCAGAACACAGCCCTGCCCTCTTCTGCACATAACCGTCTCCTTGTGAGAACGGCGATGCGTGTTACCAGGCGCGAGGCCTGAACCCCTGACAGCCGGCATCTACCAGGCAGCGAGAAGGGCAGACAAGCGGCCAGGCGCAGCAGCACCGGGCCGAGTGAGCTCGCGGGCAGGTGTCCCACACCGCCGCGGCCTGTGCGTGCTGCTTCATCTCCTTGCCCTCGGTCCACACCTGTGTCCTCAGAGAATGTTCCTGATGATCAACCAACGGAGGAAAAGCCCCAAGCCTGGTGCGCAGACAACTCGGGGAGATGTCCTCAGCACCGACCGAAGGGGCACAGCCGTAACATCGCAGCCCCGCAACGGGGTGGCCCCAAAGGGCATGGTGAAGGTGAAGCCTGCGGGCGGGGGGGATTAATGCAGCGTACTGATTTTCCATGCTGTGTGGACCGGGAGATGTCCGGAAGAAGGGACCCTGGCCAACTCACGGGCCTCGGCTGACGGGACGGCAGGATGGGAAAGAAGAGGACGGGAAGCCAGCGACAGGGAGGTCTGGGGAAGAGGAATGTGAGGACGGGTCCCCAGAGGAGCCCAGCAGTGCAATGTCTCGGGGTCTCTGCAGAAGCTCTGGACAACCAGGTGGACAAGGTGATGCCCGGAGAGACGAGGGAGCCTCTTCCCCAGGGCCGGCTCGGTGGCCCTGGTACAGAACGGGGACACGCGGGCCCACCGACACGGCCACGCGAGGGCCCAACCTCCCAGGCTTCCTCGCCGCGGGCTACGACTGACGGTCACCACTGCTCAGTGCCCGGGCCTGTCTTGCCAACGGCAGAGACCGGCACCCAGCCCTTCCCCTGGACGTGGAGGGAAGAAAGCAGTCAACCCCCTGGTGCAGGGTGACCACACTAGACGCCTTCTGCCACACGGGGAGCCCCGGCTCCCGGCCCACATAGACCGGGTCACAGCAAAAGTAGTTTGGGTTTTGGGGTTTTTTTTTTGTTTTATTGAGAGACAGAAAGAGACAGCGTGAGCAGGGGAGGGTCAGAGAGAGAGGGAGACACAGAATCCAAAGACAGGTTCCAGGCTCTGAGCTGTCCGCACAGAGCCTGACACAGGGCTCGAACCCACAAACCACTAGATCATGACCTGAGCCGAAGCCGGATGCTTAACCAACTGAGCCCCCCAGGCGCCCCTTCACAGCAAAAGTACTTTGGCCATGGGCTCATGTCTTTAGAACCCCTGGTCTCACCGACATGCCACGTCACCTGGGGACACAGGGAATGGCCTCCTGATGACTCCTGACCACCAGTTTTCTACCTCTGGACCAGATGCTTTTCAAAACCCCTCTCTGATCTGATCCTTTTTAACTGAGTGCTTTCTTCAAACCCAAGGCCTACATGTAATAAAGAGATTGCTTTTTCTTCCTTTCTTTCCCTTTCGTTCCCTTTCCCTTCCTTCTTTCTTTCCCTTTCGTTTTTCCTTTCTTTCGTTCTTTATCTTTCTTTCAAGTCCCAATATAGTGAAAATTGAAACGAGTGTTTGAACTAGACCAGAGTGTACGTTTTCAAAGGGAAAACAGTTTCAAACAGAAAAGCTTATAATAAAATACCATGCGAGGCAGGGCCTTTCACATTGTGGTTATATTCACAGATATACAGGCAACAGCATTATAAAGAGATTTGACCCTAGGTAATATCCTACTGCATCGATAACAAAGAAGAGAGTAAAGTTGCTCTAGGCAATAAAAGAAAAAAATCTCCAATCCAGCACCTTGGCACGAAGGAAATTATTTAATGACCTTTAACATTAGCCTGATCTGTGCAGTTTCACAAACCTAGTTATGAAATACTTCCTCCGTGAGCAGGGTTTCAGAGACACACGCTTTAATTAAAGTGAGCTCCTTCGAGGATCATTAGACGTGGGTTACAGAATCTTCTAGACAAGACTACAGAACCCTGAAGCAGAAGCTAACCGAAAGAGCTCCCCCTTTATTTTAGATAAATGGGCTCAGCAATCTGAGAGAAGGCGGGGAAGGTAGTTCAGTCTTGAGTAGTAACGCCCAAAGACATTTCATTCAAACTGGATAGAGGTGAAAATTTTTTCTTCTATTTTTTTTCTCAAAACTCAAACACCCTAAAAGCATCATCTAAGTGTTCTGTAACATAGCCAGTGGAATCGGCCACAGTCGGTGCCCATCGATGCTCAGTCAACACACAGGGCGCCCGCGCTCCCGCGGCCGGAGGTGGGGTCAGACACGGGAGGACTGGGACTTCAGCACGCAGCCCTGCTCGAAGGCTCCAGACGGGCGGCGGAGGCAACCTCCCGACGGTGCGTCCCATCTGGCCCAGCTGGGGCGCCTCCCCGGTACCGTCTCCCCCACCTCCTTTTTTTCTCTCAATTTTGCAAAAACAGTCCTCAAAGACAAACAATGTGCCAAGGAGCCTCTAACAGAGCCCCGGCCTTCTCATTCGTCTGAGTGTTTCCTTCGGAATGTTCGTGTGGTTTTGAGCACCCCCGAAAAATGCCCACGTAAGACAATGTGAAGGGCAGGATGCGTCATAAAAGGAAAGGGACCCCGTGACACTGGTGAACAAGCGCTGACGCTCACACACTGCTTCACTCATGTGCCATCTGTCCCGCTCCGTAGGGTCGGCCGTTGGTTTTTGTCCAACGCTACTCAGAGGTAGATGCCTTTTTCCACCGCACACCGCGTCTCCGCGGTGTGTCCGCGTCGGTACCATCCCTCGTAAGCGCCCTCCCAACGGTTACATTACATTCATCCAGGGCGTATCCTCATCGACCCGCTCCCAGTGCGGTCCATCCGGGTCGATTCTGATGAGGGACAATTTCACAGAGAACTCTGAGGAACATCTTTGTGCGTCCAGGGGTTTCCACTTTGAAGACTCTTCCCCCTGAGGCCAGATGCCCAGAAACGCGAAGGCTAACTTGCAGGGTACAACCAGGCTCTGGAGACACATTTTCCAGCACTTTCTGAAGGACAGCATCTCCACAGTGAGCCACATGGTGAGACAGACAGGGACAGAGATGCACGCCTCCGGCTGGGCCTTCATTTGGGAAGGGTCACCGGGAGCATCGCTAAAATTAGGCCTTTGCTTCCACACTGAGCCCGAACAATCGTATATTTTTTAAAAAACCTATTCTCGCGGCTGCCTAGATTTTCAGGCAGCCCCTAGCTGGGAGATGAGTGTTGTATGCCTACACTGCCCGCACGGTGCACTGAGCAAGACTTTCCAATTCGATCAGATTTATCTGATGTAAATACTAAGTACTGAATGCTTGTCTCCCCAAGTCCCAAGAGCTTATCTCTAAGACCACTTCAGAATAATGAGTCCGAACGGGCAAAAAACACAAGATCTCAACCTCCGTCTCTGTCTGGCAATTCAGTGAATTTCCCGAATGTTTCTAACAGAAGGAATGCAAACACTGCAAGACGCCCCTTCCACCGGACAGATCATTATTTGAGGAGTTCCTCCGTGAATCTGGAGAAGAATCACTCGAAGAAAATTAATGCCAGCTGGCTACAGCTATGTTCTGAGTTCTAACCCAGGGTCCCCCACCTAGTCAGGAAGGAGACCCTGAAAATATTTCTGATAAAATATGGAGTTCAGCTAGGCCTTTCAAAGTGTGGTAATATTCAAAGATATAAAGAGGGTGGACCCTGGGTAATAATGCGGTCAGGTACATGACAAAGAGCAGAGGAGACAGAATCTTTGACCTCCTTCTGAGGAACAGAGGGCTCGATGCTATGCAAAGCAGGTCTAACCTTTGCCGTTAAATGACAGTGGATTCAGTTGTGGGAAAATATCTAAATAAACACTTGGGTGTGTGGATGCAGTTTTTTAACCGCATTTCATTAAATCTAACTATGAATCAGGTAATTTCGATGAAAATTTAGCATCCAAATTGAGATTTGTCAAGATTGAAAAATACACACCAGATTCCAAAGAGTAGTATGAAAAAAAAAAAGGTAAAGCAAGACATTACTAATTTTAGATTGATTACAGTGATAGGGACCTAAGCAACTCGATGAGAAAATGAAGGCAGAACGTGTCTGGGGGGAAGCTCAGTTTTCAAAGAGTGGGGATGGATTCCTGCACACCCAGGAGGGGACGGCAAGCGAGGTATCCGAGAAGCCTGAGAGAGAGGTCTGGTCCAGAGCTACAGGTTCAGGGTCACTGGCGTAGATGGCACTCGAAACCATGAAGTGAGACCCAGGTGAGGCCTGTAGGGAGGGAATATAAATAAAAAGGCCAAGCGGATCAAAGACTCAGCCACGGGGCATTCTGACGTTCAGAGGTCAAGCAAGGGCCAAAGCAGCAGCTAGAG
The DNA here is from genome assembly GCF_006229205.1 of Suricata suricatta. Lineage (NCBI taxonomy): Eukaryota > Metazoa > Chordata > Mammalia > Carnivora > Herpestidae > Suricata > Suricata suricatta. The sequence goes on from NC_043704.1 coordinate 150,210,934, forward strand.
AGAGAAGAACTACCCAGGATGTGGAAGGAATTTACGAGAATATCCTCCAGACCGAGTAGATCATGGGAGAGGGGCTGGCTGGTGGAGTCCAATGATGCTAATGGAACGAGAAGCAGGAAGACGAGAACAGCCCTTGTGGTCTCTAAGGTGGGGCCACTGGTCACCGGGCAGCTGCCGGTGGAGTTGGGGACCCGGAGCTGGCAGTCTGCAGGGACCGGGCTAACACAGGATGGGAAGAGGGAATTTGCGGACAGTGAGGCCAGACAACTAACTCTCCTTAGCAGCTTTTATATATAGGAAAACGGAGAGATGGAGTCGTAGCTAGAGATAAGAGTGAGTTACAGAGCGAGCGTTTTCCAGAAAGGAGAAATACCACGTTTGTGAGCCGAGAGAATTACCTGGCAGACGGTGAAAACTGGCAGTGCAGAGCGAGAATCCTTGAGTGATATCCTTGAGTATCACGGCAGGTGGGCTACGGGGCCAGGAAGGGAGGGTCCGACTAGGTCCAAACACAGAAATTTCAGAGCTAGTCCAGAACACAGGACAGAGTGTGTGGATACAGAGGAAGGCAGGCGGCAGAGTCTGTGGGAGCTCTCCCCCTGACGCTTCTGCTTGCTCAGGGAGAGTGACAGCAGGGACACTCTAGGAAGGAAGATGGGGAGAAGGCGTGCACGTCTGAGGCAAACGGGAAGGCAGGAGAGAGAATGCGAAATGATCCACGGAGAGAACGGAGGGCCGGGCCCAGGGAAATATCAGGCATCCACCCAGTGTCCCCGGCCACATGAGGCCAGTCACCTGCCTGAGTTTTCCTTTGGCCACATTCAGCAGGCAGGTGGAGGCAGGGGGAGGCAGAGATGGGGACTGAACCACTCTGTGCTCCTGCTGAGAGAGAAGGATGCCGTCCAGGACTGGAATGTGAAACGGAGGGTGCACTCCCAGGACTGACTGTAGGGCGAGCCATGAAACATAGGCTGGGAAAGGCAGAGGAGAGGACCTCCAGGGTCCAGGGTCCGGGACTGAGAGTGGGGAGCACTGAGGCGCTGCTGGAATTGGAGGAGGACAGGGAAAGGGTGGGAAGCTGGAAGTTGGTTGCCTGAAACAGATTATGAAGTGCTGGCCATTCCTGGGAATGAATGTGTCCACGCAGGACGGTGGAAGTAAGGGGGGAGGGGAGGTGGAAAAGCAGAGCAAAGCAGGCCAAGGACCTGGGAGGCCCTGATGTTAGGACTCGCTACCTGTATACTGACGTCCGGTTCAAAGGCAGGAGCAGTGCTGCAGGGAGCGGAGGAGAATCTGGGGCTGAAGTCATCAGGAACTGAAGGAAGACGGCCCTGGAGGCAGGGACACTGGAAAACGGGGGGTGAAGAGCACAATGGGATGAGTCCTGGCCCATTCGAGGCGGAGCAGGAGTGGGACCGTGGTGACGAGGGGCGAGAGGGAAGGTGCTTCAAGTTTCCTCTCGACGAGGTCAATGGACAGCAGAAGGTCACAGTGGATGTGATTCTTAACCCAGCGTGAGGGCTCCGTCCACCCTGCACTGAGCAGGGGCAGCCTGGGAGCAGGGTGCCCCGCGGTGCCCACTGTGGGTGGGGAGGGCACCAGAGGGAGCCCAGCACTGCTCACGCTCACAGACCCCTGCTGTCCTGTGTGCAGGTGGGGGGTAGAGCATCTGGAGAGGGGAAGTCCAAGTTCAAGTGCATGGCCCCCAACCTGACCCCTTGTTTGTCCTCATCAATAAAGAACCCAGAATGAGACTGCCAGGTCAGTCTCCCCCAACGCTAAATTCCTGTTAATTGTGAAATTATTTTACACAAAACATTCAGTAAGTATGCTTAATATGGTTCAGGAAATAAAAGTTTATCAAAGTATAACTGTGAACAAGAAGCTATAAAAATTACCACAGTTATTTTAAAAAGTTAATGGAAACTCAGTGGACATATTAAAAAACGGCAGAAATGATGAGTGGTAAATTGGGAGAAAGCTGAAATAATAACCACAGTGCAGAAGTAAGAAGGGAAGTAACATAAGACAGGAGTTTAAAGGACCCAGATGACATAGGGAGTAGGTTTAACATGTATCTGATCAACGTTTCAAGAAGAGATAATAGAGAATGGGGAAGAGAAACACTCAAGGAAAAAAAGGCTGAGAATTTTCCAGAACACTGATTAGACAGCAATCCTTACATTTAAGAAGTCCTATGATTCCTGAATGGGACAATTAAAAGGAAGCCCACAACTACATAAGTTGGAGTGAAACTCAAAAACAACAAATACGCTAAGAAGGAATTAACACCAGCCAGGAGGAAAAGATTACTACAGAAGAACAATAATCATATTATTAGCCAAATTCTCAGAATGAAACAATAGAAGCTAGAAGACAGTGGAATAATATCACCAACACATCACATTTTATGTGAAAAAATAATAATAAAGAGTTAAAATCTGACTAAAACACCAGACAGCACTAACATGTAAACTGGGCAGGAAGGTGACCAGAATTAAGTATAAAGTCCTTGAACTGCTCAGGAAGACAGAAACGACTCTGACTCAGTTTGGATTGTGTTAAGGTAAACACGTATGCTACTGTTACCATATCATGAACACTAGAAAATAGACATAGAGCATAAGAATAAGCGAGGGAGGAAAGTATAGTGGAGTAGAACAGAGGATCTGAATTACACAAAAAGCAACTAGATAAAGTAACCAAGTATGGAAAAGGTGGAACAAAGTAAAACAGATCCAAAGATATTAATGGTAGCATTGAAAATCAATATATCTTTCACATTAAAAGGTATAGATTTTTTAAAAAGCAACTTTACGCTCTTTAAAACAGTTTCACAAGTGAAATAAAAATATACATAACTGTTGGCAGTGAAAGTGTAAGAAAATGATAAAACAGGCAAATACTAAGGAAGGGAAAATTGGCTTAGCTCTTTTAAAACAGACTTAAAAACAAGGGGCTTTACTGGACATTAATAGGGTTATTTCATAATGATACATGCTCAGTTGACCAGGAAAAAAATTAAACTAGAATGCACCTAATAACATTTTGCTTCAAAATACACAAAGCAAAAACTGAAAGAAGCCCAATATGAAGTCAGCAAGTTCACTTCTATATACATTCTTCCTCAATGACTGACTAAGCTGCACCAAAATGAGGAAGACAGAAGGTCTGAATAACACAATTAACTGGCTTAAGCTAATGAACATACATTGATTACTGTAACCAGTTACTTTATTTTCATGAAAACATGGGGACATCTGTGAAAACTGACTATATACTAGGCTATAGGACAAATTTCCACAAATTTCAAAGAAATGGACTCACGTCGACCACATTCTCTTATCACTCTGTATTAAAACAGAAAAAAGAATGGCTAAAAAGTTCTGGACATTTAAAAAATAAAAGCATTTGGAGAATTTATAAGTCAAAGAAGAAATCCTGATGAAAATGCAAAAAAACTTACATGTGAGCAATAAAAACACTACAAATCAAAACTGTGGAATACAAACATTGCCAAAACAATGCTTGAGGGAAATTTACAGGGCTACGTGCTTGTATGTGTAAGAAGAAAGGCTGGAAGTTAATGAGTTTATCTTGTAAACTTAAGAGATTATGAAAAAGAATAAAGTCAAAGAAAGTAGAAGGAAATAGTAAGGATGAGAACAGAGATGAATAAAATAAAAAACAATGATACAACTGAGAAAAGAACCTGTAACTCTAGTGACACTGATCAAGAGAAAAGGGGGACGGCACGAGGCCGGGTGGTAGGAAGCGGTGGCCACCTGGATAGGCTTTCTTACCCTAGAAGGAACCTGGGTTTCTGCCCATCCCAAAGCCCCAGCCCTCCTGAGAAGTGGTCCTGACGGAACACACACAGCACGTGTGCCTGCCTCCACAGCACCCCCATTGGATCTCACGTCTTCAGGGGCGCCTGGGGGGCTCGGTCGGTTGAGCGTCCGGCTTCCGCTCAGGTCATGATCCCACGGTTCGTGGGTTCGGGCCCCGCGTCAGGCTCTGTGCTGACATGTAGCTCAGAGCCTGGAGCCTGTCTTCGGATTCTGTGTCTCCCTCTCTCTCTGACCCTCCCCTGCTCACAATGTCTCTCTCTCTCTCTCTCTCTCTCTCTCTCTCTCTCTCAAAAATAAATAAAACATTTAAAAAATTTTTTAGATCTCACTTCTTCAGAAAGCGCTTCCTTCGGGGGAAGCAATTTTACCCATCTCTCCGATTAGCCAAAAATGGTATTGGGCTGTTTTGTTTCTCATTCCCTTCACTGGTCCTGGACCATTTAAAGAAGAGAAGGGGAAGTCACAGCACCGTATTGCCATCCACCACCACCAGCAGTCTGAAGGGAAGGAGACTGAGGCAGAAGGCGAGGGTGACGGCAGCGGGAAGGGAAGCATCAGGTACCCGAAAGCTGAGGGAGGGGGGATTCAAGACTGGGGGCACCAGGGACAGCGCGGGCATTTCCGCAGCGTTCAGGCGCCGGACTGCAGGATCCGCATTCCGGGGAGAGGCCCTGACATTTACTGGACTGTGAAGCCGCATAACCAACTCGCCCATTTCTAAAAGACCAAACAAGGGTTCCATTAAAACAGGACTGTTTCCATTTCTCTTCTAATTAGCCGTAAGAGAAAGAGACTCATCTTGAATATTCTGGTTACCTGTCATTCTAGTAAATCAAAGTCCCTAATGATCAATAAATAGCTTTCCAAAAAAAAAGCAAAAGAGCCAAACCACATTTATGTAACAGAATCACAAAACAGCACCTGCCGAGTTTCCGGAGTCTGGAGCTACACAGATAAAGTGAAATGATGCTTGAGACAATGGTTTCCAGGAGGAGGTTAGGAAGACGCTCGGAGCCAGGAGCACTGCTTACCCAGACTGCGAATCTTCAGAGAAAACAGTGCAAAGAGGCGGATTACTTTCCTTTCCTGCAGTGATATACGTAGTACACGGAAGCCTGCACGCTCCGAGGTCATTATATTTCATTTTGAAACGGAAGAACCATGTCGGATGACATGATTACCTGGGTCCCGAGTCAGTGTCAGAGACTATTTGGAGAATCCGGCGATCGGCCACACAGCCACACAGGTCCCGGGGCCACGGGCACTGCTGTCCCCAGGCACCTGCCCTTCCGTGCACACCCCGCGCTCTCAAGTGTCCGCTCGGTGAGATTACATCGTCAGCCCGCAGAACGGATCTGTGTGGCCAAGCTGCGGGTCGCCGGTCTGTCGGATCTGCAGCATTACGCTGTAAATCACAGCCACAAAAGAACTTTCTATAGGGTGTTTTTCGTTCCCCAGCTGATGACATATAAATACACACAAGAAACTGAACTCATCATTACGTGCAGAAGATAATGGGGAATATGCACAGGGTGAACAGCAAACCAGCTTCCAGACGGCATGTGCGCAGTCTCTGAAAGCTCTGTTCATGTCCCTTCCGCAGTGCATTCTCGATTCTCACTTGAAGGGGGTCAGGATCCCCTCAGGCGTTTCCAGCCTGTTCTCAACCAAGTTCCTCGTCCACCTTTTTCCCTACTAACCTTCCAGCAGCTTCATGCTATTGCTAGCAAGTGATCACGTCAACTCTGGCATTAGGGGAGTGACGGCACGATATTCTTCCGAAGTCATCCCCAGTCTTCTAAAGCAGACAGGACGGGATTCTGTCCACTGGTGGCACCCACACCCAGTGGCGGGAGGCACCACGCTGGCAGATCCTCCTTCTCTTGCCCGGGGGGGGGGCCCGCTGCTCCTGCAGGCCACCCCGAGAAAGCCCCACTGCACTAATTACCTGACTTACACTCTTACCAGCTCTCCTAAGCTAAGGAAATATTTAAATGATGCTTACGATTTATACTTCTACGTAATTGCTTCTATGATGCAAGTTTCTAAATGAAAAGGTCAAACACCTCTGAGATTTGCTAAATGAACTTTAGTTATGCGCGCGCACACACACACACACACACACACACACACACACACACACACACATAGACGCTTTCTTTCAACACCTTTGTTCTCCCTTCTCGTATTATTGGTTCCTTAACATGACGGATGCTGTCTGCCCACACTGCCACCAAGGTTTTTCTTCTTTTTTTAATGTTTTTTATTTTTGAGAGACAGAGACAGCACGAGCAGGGGAGAGTCAGAGAGAGGGGGAGACACAGAATCTGAAGCAGGCTCCAGGCTCTGAGCTGTCAGCACAGAACCCAACGTAGGGCTTGAACCCACAAACCATGAGATCATGACCTCAGCCGAAGTCGGACGCTTAACCAACTTAGCCACTCAGGCGTCCCTGCCACGAAGTTTCAATGAGCATGGCCACTTTGGAGAGCAATTTGGAACCAGGTGGTCAAGCTACAAAATTGCATAAAATATGATCCTGCAATCCCACCTGTGGGCAGACATCCTCAAGAATTTCTTCTGCATGTGCACAAATACATTCCAAGGAGGTGTACTGCATGCATATACATAACTGCCAAAAAATACAGAAATTATCTAGAGTCCGTCATGAAGGAACAGATTTTTGAAATATGGTATTTTCATATGAGGGGATGATATTAACATTAAAAATATGAACATGATTTGTATAAAACAATCTGTTCTCTGAAAAACAAAAAGCAGAGTGATAATGCAAGGTTTTTTTACAGAAAATAAAGGAGAAACAACCCTCAGAAAATCCCATAAGGAAATCAGCTCTGAAGAACCAATAACCAGGAAGATATGTGCTGCCTTACTAGCAAAGAAAAGCAAAAAGAAAAACCAAACAAGATTCTGGCTTTTTTCCTTTGCCCATGAGCCTGGAAATAACGATGAATAATTGTATTTATCACTGGCAAGTCATGCAGATCTGGCACACTCGTACACGGCTAAGAGCAAAATCAACTTATAAACTTTCCTACAGAGTTAACTGGCAATGTGTACGGCAAATTTAAGGAAAAGTAAACAACTTTCTTTTTTTTTTTTTTTTGAATGTTTATTTATCACTAAGACAGAGAGTGAGAGACAGAGCATGATCATGGGAGGGTCAGAGAGAAGGGGAGACACAGAATCTAAAGCAGCTCCAGGCTCCGAGCTGTCAGCACAGAGCCCGACGTGGGGCTTGAACCCATGAACTGTGAGATCGTGACCTGAGCTGAAGTCGGACGCTGAACCGACTGAGCCCCCCAGGTGCCCCAAAGTAAACAACTTTCAACAAAGTAGTTCATACTAAGGAAATAAAGAAGTATACAAGGATGAAGTTCCAATAAAAAGGATAAAGTGCTTCATGTTTTAAAGATTCTGTTAAATAAATTACAGCACATAAGGGAAACGAATTATTAGGATACGAATGTCACAGAAGAAAAATCGTTGACTTTACCATTGCTCGTGTGTTGTTGAGTTTAGGAAATGATCCTGTATGTGTTTGAAAAATCATATCCTAGTGGTCTTTATTATTCATGAACTCTGGTGCCAAAGAGTCACATAAAGTGAATCCACTTAAAGTGGAGACCAAATTATGGGAAATTAAAGGTTTTGATTAGCACAATATATATTTTAAGAGAAAGAAACAAGAAAATACCATTCATTTGATATTTTACCAAATTTCGATTAACAGTATTTCTCATTAAAAAGAATCCTTAGGTAAGATCCTAAAATTCATGCGGAAGCCTAGGGGATCAAGAAAAACCAAGACAATCTTGAAGAAAAAAGCTAAGAAGAAAAGATTATAAAGCTTTAATAATTCAATAAAAATGGTATCAGTTGAGGAATCACAAAGAGATTAATAAAACAGAGTTCAGAAACAGATCCAAAAATATAACAAAAACTGGTATATGACAGAAATGGCAATAAAATAAGAGAGAAAATAGGAAACTATTCAATAAGTGAAGATGGGAGAAGAGGTTTTGGAAACCAGTTAGATCCCTGCCTCACACAATATGGAAATAGACATTTCAGACGACTTTAAATATGTGAACGTTTTATCTAGTAAAAAATAGTAATGCCTAGAAAAGAAACTTTGAAAACCAAAATGTATTTTTTAACAATCTCTAAGGAAGGGGCGCCTGGCTGGCTCAGTTTGAGGAGCGTGTGACTCCTGATCTCCACCCCGTGAGTTCAAGCCCCACACTAGGTGAAGAGATGGCTTAAATGTAAAATCTTTAAAGAAAAAAAAAACTCTAAGGGAAATGCACAGTAAAAGTGAAACGCAAAGTGAAATACATTCTATGCTTATCAGATGAACCAAAATTGAAACATCTGATGGCACCAGATATGGGGACACAAGGAACCCCAAAACAGGGCTAGAGGGAGTGTGAAGCAGCCCGACTACCCCAGAGGGGAATTTGCAAAACCTGCAACAGATGTTGATCCAAGAATATCCTAGTCCCCAGTCATTCACTTCTGGGGACACACACTCTAGACACACTTACACATGTCTACAAGACCTCATCAAGGGTAGTCCCTGCAATATTTTTCATAACAGCAAAAAACAAAAATATCTTTTTGTCCACCAGTGAAGTACTGATGGCACCAAACAAGGAAATACTATGTTAAAATGCACCAATGAAACTTACAATTATCAACAAATGTTGTCAACATATGTTTTAAAAACAGTGTTAGGTGAAAAAACCCAAATTACAAAAATAAATTAATAGACCTCCATGTACATAAAATGCTTTACATGTTTATTTATTTCAAAAGAGAGAGAGGGCGTGCACAAACTTGCAACTGGGAGTGT
>NC_043704.1:150219760-150222585 GCF_006229205.1 Suricata suricatta
TGAAGACAGCTACCTGACTCAGGAAAGAGAACCCTCTCCCTCATGCCTTTGGGGGAATTCTGGGGTGAAGTGAAGCCAACATAATCACAACACACCTGAGCTAGCTTCTCGGTCAACCCTCTTTAAAAATCCAAAACACACCACAGTTCCACACTATGGAAGAGAGGACCCTCTCCACCACACCCCTGCCTCCAGTCCACAAGCCACTGTCCTAAAAAGCTGGGACAGGGTTCCATCCACCGACTGACTACAGCAGGCACCAGAGGGGAGGCCTGCCTGCCAAACACTTTGGAAATCCTTTCTGGAAATCCTGAACTGTTGGGTTTCATTCCTGGATTCCTTACTGGGGGCTTGGGAAGGCACGCCGGGGAGCGTCAGTCTCCGGCCAGTGTGGTGCCACCCTGTGGTGGAGCACAGACACCTTGTAACTCAGTCCACCTTGAAGCTCGGGATCCTCTACCACGTTTTATTTTTGAGAAATCCAAAATATTCCCACTTTTATGTTTTGAATGAGACTTAATTCACATATATTTTTTCACTTATATTTATTTTATCATGGCACTATTCCAGGTCTGCATTATTCAAATACACTGAATAAACTGGCTTCAATTTCTGAGCGTCAGCCCGGCTGTATCTGGGGTCTGGCTGGGAGGATGGGGGAGGGGGGCGAGGAAGAGACAAGCGGTTCAGACTCCACCGAGATCTTCAGACCGAATCCTCCCTTCTAGCGCTCTGGAGTGGCTACCTTCGGACGGCACACAATCAAAGAGGCAGAAAAATCACCAACCAGCTTCATTTTACTTTTGAAACTAACCTGGCAAAGTAAAGAAATAATATAAACAAAAATCCAGCTCGCCTGACAGAACCAAGCAGGAGGATGGGGATAAGATCTCTGGAGGGCATGGGGAGACCGGGTCAGTCTAGGTCTTAATCCGGGCAGGTGCAGGGGTGTCCTACTTGTGAAGGTCCACTGAGGGCACGCTTCAGCTCCTGTTCTTACGTCATAGCTGAACATAATATTAAAATAAATCCACCACGTGCTGACCAGTCGTCCCTCTTTAACTTGCCTTTGAAACAAAAGGCTGCACAACCAAATTACAGTAACCCCAAACTGGGGGTGCTCATTTCTCTCCGACGCATTCCAGTCGGCGCCAACTGATTTCTCTGAAGGCCAAGGCCACAGAGGCGCTCTCCTCCCATCCCTCTGGACGGGGAGGAAGGAGACAGGATACAATCCATGCCACTGTTTACACGGCTGAGCCTGGCTAACACTTAGCTTTTCCCAAAACGAGCAGACCTTGGAGCAAACAATTCCCCGGCCGCCTCCACAGGAAACCAAGGTCACAAAGAGATGCAGGAAATGTCCACAGAGACAACGCCCCCACACACAGACACAGGCCTCACGGCCACAGACAGCCCCCAGCCCCACAGACAGCGGGCTTCCTGCCCGCAAAGACCAAGGATGGGGCAGGGGTAAGTAGGGGAGAGGCAGCTGCCCACCAGCAAGCGTGCAACATGAACTGGAAGACGCAAAGAAGTAGTTTCAAAGTCTTAGCAAAGTACATTTCTCTGGAAAGACTTTCAGATCTGTGACTAGGGTCTCAGAGACTGCGGTAACAAATTCTTGCAATCCCCTCCACTGCCACCCACTGCTCAGATCGTGTGGAACTATCTGCCCTCTGCCCTCACCTCTACCTTGTCTCCCGAACCCTCACCGCCTTGGAAAGACTCACACACAGGGATTATTCTGCTTCACAGATTTTAAAATTTGAGGCTCAGGGGTGCCTGGCTGGCTCAGTCTGTATAGTATGACATTCTTGATCTGGGGGCCACGAGTTCAAGTCCCATGCTGGACACAGAGCTTGTTTTAAATAATAATAGTAATAATGAAGTTTAGGCTCAAAGACGTTTGTCAGACATCACAAAACTAATCCAAGTAATCATGTGATCACTGAGTCAGGGCGGGGTAGGCTGAGTTGGAGGGACAGAAAAACCATGTCACAAGAGAAGGGGCGAGTCTCTCCCGAGCCCAAGGCTCCGAGGACCGCCCACAGCCCCACTGGAGCTGTCTCAAAGGATCTGGAATAAACGACAGACATCCGGTCCGTTACACCTTCTGGGACTGGACTCCACCCTTTCCAGGGAAAGCGTGCAACAAACCCAGATCAAGGGCCAGGGAGGAGGGCGCGCAGGGACGAAGCCAGACTCCTGGCACTTTCCTAGAGCAGATGGGAGCCGATGTTGGCTACACCAGCTGCAGCGCGAACCCGCCTCTCTGACGAAGTCCCTGGACCCAAACTGGCGTGTACACTTCGTCTCTCCCATACTTATCCTCGGGGACAGGGCTTATTTGGGAAACGGAGCAGGAGGGACCTCAGAGCAGTCACCTAGTAAATGCCCCGACCCGCCGAGACGTTAGCAAATGCAGGGACTGGGGATGGAGGGGGTGCTGCAAATACCTCGGGTCCAGGCTCGACTCCGCACTCACCCCAAGGGTCGCCCACGAATGCCGCCACCCCTCTGTAGGGTCCCCTGGGCTCGGCTCCCGACCTCTGCAAACCCCGCGGATCCGCGGGGAGGAAGCACGAGAAAGAGACCGGGAGGAAGCCGAAGCGAGACCACCCACCCGCAGCGGCGCGCCCCTCCCCATCAGCCGGCGGACCGGGCCGGAAACGACCGCTTAGGGTTCTCAGTCCGGGCGCCGGCCATGACCTTGAGTGAGCCTCCGATTAGCCCCATTCTACAGAAATTCAGAGTCCGACAGAGTCCGGCGCGCAGCGCCGGGCTGCTCCGGGCGCTTCCCCGGCGCGTCCCGGCGCCCGGCG